>NC_091456.1:62358816-62481316 GCF_027789765.1 Dendropsophus ebraccatus
ACTCACAGGTCCTCTTTCCTACTCGGCTGTAGGGAAGATTTGTGATGGAAGACAGGTGCTCGGGGGCCCCAGTATGTATCGGCGGGCCCCTAACTGTCACATGCGGCCTCTAGGGGCCCAGTCCCCTTTGTTACTACACTTTTTTTTCTTTTTTACTAACAAAAAAAATGTAGTAACAAACGGGAGTGGGCCCCTAGAGGAGCTGGGGGCCCCGGCATTTGCCCTACTTAGCCGGGTGCTGACGCCGGCCCTGCCGTCCTATCCCTGGGAGCGCGGCGCATCAGTGAGCTCCCTGTATGCTGGGGCTGTGACTTCTGACACAGGAAGCGTCTCTGACGCGCGCTTCCTGTGCCGGAAGTCAGGGCCCCAGGCAGCTCACTGATGCGCCGCGCTGCCGGGGATAGGATGGGACACCCCCGGCAGCCGCGCATCAGCCGCGCATCAGCCAGGGATACTTAAAGAGACAGCGCGCCGCCGCTGGGGCCAGTCGCAAATGGCGCCCAGATTAATAAATCTAGGCGCCATTTGCAAAATATCAGTCGCATTGGCGACCATTTTGGTCGCCATCTGGAGCCCTGGTGCATATACTAGAAGTCCCCCAGGGGGGCTTCTAGTATATGTGTAAAAGTAAAAATAAAAGTGATGTTATAAGTAAAAAGCCCCCTCCCCTAATAAAAGTCAGAATCACCCCCTTTTTCCATGTTATAAATAAAAATAAACAAATAAATAAACATGTTTGCTATCGCTGCGTCCGTAATCGCCCAAACTATTAATTAATCACATTTCTGATCTCGTACAGTAAATGGCGTAAGTGCCAAAAAATCTCAAAGTGCAAAATTGCGCATTTTTGGTCGCATTTAATCCAGAAAAATTGTAATAAAAAGCGATCAAAAAGTTGTATATTCGCAATCAAGGTAACGATAGAAAGAACACATCATTGCGCAAAAAATGACACCTCATACAGCCCCATAGACCAAAGGATAAAAGCGCTATAAGCCTGGGAATGGAGCGATTTTAAGGAACGTATATTTGTTAACAATGGTTTGAATTTTTTACAGGCCATCAGATACAATAAAAGTTACACATGTTATATATCGTTTTAATCCTAACGACTTGAGGAACATACGTAACAAGTCAGTTTTACCCCAGGGGGAATGGCGTAAAAACAAATACCCCCCAAATAAAAGAAATGCGTTTTGTTTGTTTTTTTCAATTTTACCACACTTTGAATTTTTTTCTGGTTTCGCAGTGTACTTTATGCAAAAATTCAGCCTGTCATTGCAAAGTACAATTAGTGGCGCAAAAAATAAGGGCTCATGTGGGTTTCTAGGTGGAAAAATGCAAGTGCTATGGCCTTTTAAGCACAAGGAGGGAAAAACGAAAACGCAAAAATTGAAATTGGCCCCGTCCTTTAAGGGTTAATTGGTTCAGGAAGGCAATTTGAGAACCAAGCAGTCTGAGAACCGAGCAGTGTCTTCGAAAAGCAAATATTGTAAATGTGTTTAATTGGTTCCAGCACCCACCAATAATTACCTACAACACTCATTTATTACATTGAAAAGTGCCTAGTTTAATCACTACAGTACAGAGCAGCACTATATACTGTACAGTACATTTTAAAGAAGAAATGTTCAACAACACCAGCAATTATAGTACAGTAGTCACTAACTCCTCACTCATCCTTTACTGTATAGTGCCCCCCACCCCACCACTGTAGAGGATGGGAATTGGTGATGCACTGATTGTACTACTACTGTACTGTATATGCACTCTAGCAATCTTATACAGTGCTGTACCGTATGTGAATCCTCACCAGTGCTAAACTCACTACATACAACCCATGATCCATGCTTGCAAAAATGGTTGAATACCTAGCAAGGTTTGAGTTCCAAATGCTACTTCCGGGTAAATTTTCATTCGATTGCCGAACATTTCAAGGGAAGCCACTTTACGGGCTGAGAGCATGCAGCAAAGCTCTGATATTAATGGAGGATGGACGCATCCACTCACAAAGCATGTAGATTTACAGAAACAAGCAAGCTGTTAGGATTTAGAGGTGATTCAGTTTCTTGTTGATTCTATATGTTCATTATTACATGTTTGCATTTTGGTTCTTTTCCTGTTATTTAAAAGGAAATCTGACCCTATATCCTACCTTTTTTATGCATGACACTGTACCATCAAGGTAAACTTTTATATGTGATGCAATTTGCTTCAGTGACACCAATAAATGTAATTGTAAATGTAAAAGTATAACTCAGCAGGTAGAGAAAAATGCACTGTAGCACTCACCGAGACACTTTGAAAGGCAGACTTTATTCCATCAGTTACAGCTGCAGTAAAACAAATGTAAAAGTATGAGAATGATTTTTTAATTATTTTCCATTTATGTTTTTTATCTTGGTAAAAACATGCCATACATTAAAAAAAAACACATCAGGTTTCTTTTTTTTTTTACCTATTAACATCAACCTTTCAGCATGTAGTTATGCAGTCTGACATGTAAGGTTGCTCTTTAAGGGCAGAGGTGAAGAAGCGCTTCCCTGAGCAAGCGAGCTGCCTCTAATGACCTCCTCTCAGCATCCTGGAACTGTCAATCTTTCCTATAATGCTAGCACAAGTGAGAAGTCAATGCACAGTTGTTTTATTTGACAGAGTATTGGGTTAAGAGTGCGTAATGGCTGGAGGGGACAGATAAGCAGAATGTATTGTGTCAGCCTGTCTCACTTCAAACACTCCACTAAACGTTTGCTGATGAGCCATAGATTGGGTTAAATAGCAGGGTAATTGCAGCAACCAGCTTCCTTGTTATTGCTTGTATTACATCTGTATCTGCTCTTGCCTCAGGCAGTAGAAGAATTTTTCTGAGCACATCTACTGTATACACAGTCTCTAGTATTGTCAAGCAACTGTTGCAGAGCCAAGCGGGTTATTATGAATGGCTTACTTCTCAGGAGAAAAGGGGAAAAAAGGAACATGTCAAAGCTTCCTGCAAATAGCTTTCTGCCAGGCATACCCGCAGCATATTTCTCTGACAGAAGCAGTTTTGCATTGCGTTCTTGTGTAAACCATGAAACTAACAAGAGGTTCTCTGTTGAAAAGGCTGTACAGTTATCCTTGTGTTTAGAACCACCTGCAGAACAATGACACTTTTTTCACCTTTTATATCTCTCTTAAATATGTTTATAGAACTTAACAGTTCCTGTGTACTTCAAGTGGAAAATATTTTACATTTTTTTATTGAAACATAGCGTTACTGTCATTTGTAATAACTTTTGACATGTCATGAGACATATCAAGTTATTGATCGCAGGTATGACCTGCTGCCATCCTGAGATACAGCTGGCGAGAGAGTGTATCAGCGCATATCTCTCCCTGCTGTCCATCAAATCCGACTTTTTAGCTTCATTATATTCTATAAGACCGGGTACATATATCCGGCGGTGCGGCAGTGTTTCCCTCCAGTGCAGGAGAAAAGCGCCGGAGAGAAACGCATCTTTGATCTGATCCCATTTTTTTTTAATAGGACAATTCAAAACATGCAGCGTGCAATTAGTGCCTGCCGGACCAGCGGTGCGGCAGAACTGATCTTGCAGCGTCCTGATGCACCGCCGGTCCGGTGATGCAGCAGCCGCACCCATTGAAACTCTAAGTAAAGGTGTCCCCAGCCCGCCCCCCCCCCCCCCCCCCACACACACACACACACACACACACAATTAACCCCTGTGGCTCCAGCCCTGCAGCACAGTGGCAGGAGGGGCACACTCTATAGGAGATGCTCCCATGTCCTGCTGCCCCCAGTAGAGGGCTCCGATCAGAGTTGCCCCCCCACCCCCCACCCTATAGTAGTTCACCTGCTCTGATGCTGTCTGTAGCAGCTGACCCTATAGTAGATCATCTACTTTGGGTGTACACCTCACAGGGGGCCATCTACTCCTCTACTGCGGCCCCCTAAAAAAATAGATGGCCCCTGTATGTAAAGAAAAAACTGATCACAACTGATGTAATAAGTTTATGGCAACTGATTGTATCTGATACCAACTGATGGTTTTTAAAAAGGATAGAAAACCTGATGACAACTGATGCCTTTCTGGCATCAGTTGTTACATCAGTTCTAGTCAGTTTTTCCCTCAAAAATGGAAACACATGCATCTGACATATGTAAACCCAGCCTAAAGCTAAAGAGTGGGATCTTCAACCAGCCTGGGAGCGGTGCTCTGCCATGCTACCCCCCTTCCCCACACACACACACACACATTACATTTGCTGCACAAATGTATTTGCAAAAATATTATATTCAACTTAACAAGCCCTACAAGTTTACCTTTATTAATTGAGATGCAAATACCCATATTAGGCTCAAGTCAGACACAACTTTTGCACATTGCTTTTTTTTAGCCCTTACAGTACCTTCCATAGCATATTTGTGACACTGTTGTGTATGTATTAGAGAGGAAAGGTAGATAAATAATAGTAAGCCTTTGATCTTGTGAAATATTAAGATAAAAAAGGAAGGGTGATGGGTTCTGTTTTCTGTGCTATCATATATTTTATTTTGACTGAATGTGCTGAATTCTCATCCTTCCCATCAGATAGGATACAGGCATGTCCTGCAAACCAAATCATTAATCCATCCGATCAGGTGGAATAAAGATCTCTATTCATACATTTACCTTTACACCTCCTTCTAAGTGCCAGGAATGAGCACTCTAGAAAGTACACAATGAACTTGTCAAAGCTTGGGAGTCTAAGATAATCCTAATTACTTTAAGTGTTGGTGACAGGGTTAATAGCTCACAAGAGGTAAAGTAAGCAGATCTCTGGCTGTACTAAAAGTTATATTTTAAGTAGCCAATGCTCACCATCTATCTATTCTTTGCCTTCTTATCATTGTAAGCAGCTGAATTAAATTAATAAAGTAATATTTTAGAAAAATAACACTGCATAGTATACATAACATCAGGAAAGGAAAAAAAGAGAAACGTATAGAACTGCCTACCACTATGGCTGGACAAGTAATTAAATTGATTTGATTAAATTGCCCTTTAATCGATTCCAGATTTGCACCGCCATTGCTCTGGCACAGGATCACAGCAGGAGCTTAGCTGTTGTACACAGTTGAGCTCCTGTGGCAACTACTGGGATCACAACTCCAATTCTGACAGTTTATAGGTTTAGAGGCCATTGTCACTAGAAAACATCTAAAGTGTTTAACCCCTTAACGACATCGGGCGTAAATTTACGCCCTGATGCCGGTAAGGGAGTTCAGAGCGGGGCCGCGCGGCGACCCCGCTCTGAACCGCGGCGGTCCCGGGTGCCGCGTGTAGCCCGGGACCGCAGGTATTAGCGGGCACGGTCCGATCGCCGTGCCCGCTAATACAGTAATCAGATGCAGCTGTCAAACATGACAGCTGCATCCGATTACCGGATCCAGCGTCTCCCTGGTGTCTAGTGGAGGAGATCGCTCCTCCGGGATGTTATCCCGGAGGAGCGATCTCCGTTTCTGAAGCCGGCCGGGGACCGCTCCAAGATGGCGCCGTCCCCGGCTCGGCACTCGTTTACTTCCGGCTGCAGCAGCCGAAAGCAAACGAGTGCCTATCTCATGGATCTCTGCAGCATATCTATGCTGCAGAGATCTCTATGAGAGATCAAAGCACTTATACTAGAAGTCCCCCAGGGGGGCTTCTAGTATAAGTGTTAAAGTGAAAAAAAAAGTGTTGTTAACAGTAAAAAGCCCCCTCCCCTAATAAAAGTCTGAATCACCCCCCTTTTCCCAGGTTATAAATAAAAGTAAATAAATAAATAAATAAACAAACATGTTTGCTATCGCCGCATGCGTAATCGCCCGAACTATTAATTAATCACATTCATGATCTCGTACGGTAAACGACGTGAGCGCAAAAAAAATCCCAAAGTGCAAAATTGCGCATTTTTGGTCGCATCAAATCCAGAAAAATTGTAATAAAAAGCGATCAAAAAGTCGTATATGCGCAATTAAGGTACCGATAGAAAGATCACATCATGGCGCAAAAAATGACACCTCACACAGCCCCATAGACCAAAGGATAAAAGCGTTATAAGCCTGGGAATGGAGCGATTTTAAGTGACGTATATTTGTTGACAATGGTTTAAATTTTTTACAGGCCATCCGATACAATATAAGTTATACATGTTACATATCGTTTTAATCGTAACGACTTGAGGAACATATATAACAAGTCAGTTTTACCCCAGGGCGAATGGCGTAAAAACACATTTCCCCCAAATAAACAAAATGCTTTTTTTTTTTCAATTTCACCACACTTTGAATTTGTTTCTGGTTTCGCAGTGTACTTTATGCAAAAATTCAGCATGTCATTGCAAAGTACAATTAGTGACGCAAAAAATAAGGGCTCATGTGGGTTTCTAGGTGGAAAAATGCAAGTGCTATGGCCTTTTAAGCACAAGGAGGAAAAAACTAAAACGCAAAAATCGAAATTGGCTCTGTCCTTAAAGGGTTAAAGGGGTTGTCCGGCGATAAAAAATTATTCACAGAATAACACACATTACAAAGTTATACAACTTTGTAATGTATGTTATGTCTGTGAATGGCCCCCTTCCCCGTGTCCCCCCCCCCCACACCCGTGTACCTGGAAGTGTGGTGCGCTATACATACCTGTCACGTGCCGACCACGGTCTCCGATCCTCAGCAGTGACGTCTTCTTCGGGCGGCCGGCGGATCTTCCCGAGTGCTGGCCGCCCTCTGCAGCGTCATCCGAAGCTCAGCCGCGATTGGCTGAGCATAACTGTGCTCAGCCAATCGCAGCTGAGCAGCTGATGACGTGGCCGCGTCATCAGCCGCTCAGCCGCGATTGGCGGAGCACAGTTATGCTCAGCCAATCGCGGCTGAGCTTCGGATGACGCTGCAGAGGGCGACCAGCACTCGGGAAGATCCGCTGGCCGCCCGAAGAAGACGTCACTGCTGAGGATCGGAGACCGTGGTCGGCACGTGACAGGTATGTATAGCGCACCACACTTCCGGGTACACGGGTGGGGGGTGGTGGGACACGGGGAAGGGGGCCATTCACAGACATAACATACATTACAAAGTTGTATAACTTTGTAATGTGTGTTATTCTGTGAATAATTTTTTATCGCCGGACAACCCCTTTAAGTGTTTACGATTAACGATCTCAAACGACCGCTATTGCGAAAGACCTGAAAACGTTCACTCATTTCCATGGAACGATAATCGTTACTTATGATCGTAATTGCGATCGTTTTTCTTCGCTATTGCGTTCGTATCTATTGCGAACGACCGAACGATGTCTTATTCAATGCGAACGATTTGCGAACAAGCAACGATAAAAATAGGTCCAGGTCTTATAAAGCGATCAACGATTTCTCGTTCGGTCGTTAATCGTTAACTGCATTTCAACTGAACGATTATCGTTTAGATTCGAACGATTTCACGATAATCTGAACGATAATCGTTCGGTGGAATAGGGCCCTAAGAATGGGAAGGGGGCTCCCCCTGTCTGACTTTGGCACCCCGCAATGCGATTGCAGGTTACTGATATTTAGGGAGCATTCACAGGCTTCATAGATCATGGATGCTAGTTCCCGATATTCCCGATGTTGGCCTGCAGCTTCACGCTCCGTAGCATCTTGGATTTACACAGCGTGTGAATGCCCTCTAACAGTGGCAATTGTGGCCTAACAAAGATCAACCACAGTTGCCTGTCAGTGTAACACTGACATGCAGTAATGCTTTCGAATGCTATGTATACCAAAACATTAAACTTAGTGATCCCTTCATCACTGCTTCTACAAAAAAAAAATGTTTTACATGCAAATAAAGTTTATTTAAAAAAATGTTTATCTTTAATAGGGTGATATCACCATGTTTTAGCACACTAAACCATCAGCATGTCTGTATGCAGCAGGTTTAGTATCTTAATGCTGCCAAAATTGATTCCACCCATTCTACATTTCTTTTCTTACATGTTTTATGCCAGGACAGGGCCGTTTCTAGGTAATTTTAACTACAGGGCGAATCTTGCTAAAAGCGCCCCCCCCCCCCCTCAAGTGATGCCGGGGGGGGGGGGGGCGTTGTTGCTAACGAGAAGCAGTGTGTGTACTATGGCATAGAGCACAGTTATTCAACCCTTTAAAAAAAAAAAAAAAAGCATTCAGTGACTCACAGGTGACTTCTTTGTTCACTTTCCTTTTCCTCTCCATCTGGCCCCGGCCTCCATGACAGTTTCTTGCAGCTACAATTCATCTCTTTTGAACCTGCCAGACAAACATCTTAGGCTCTGCACTTTTACAAAAACTTCTACTTTTTTGTGTCATGTGCAGTAGAGTTAATAGGTATATGGGTTGCCTCCTGTATGTAGGATCCCTTGCTGTACACCCATATAGTAATAATGTCTCCTGTTGTACCACATATAGTAATAATGCCCCCTGCTGTACCCTAATATAGTAATTATGCCACCTGCTTTGCCTCCATATAATATAATTGCCTCTATATAATAATGCTCACTGTGCAGTGCCTCAATGGTAATAATCCCCCTGTGCTCTTCCGCATAGTAGTAATACCACCTGTGTTGTCCACATATTAATAATCCACCCGTGCTGTCTCCATACTAATAATCCCCCCTGTGCTCTACCCCATAGTAATAATCCTCCCTGTGCTATGTTCCCATAGTAATATCCCTCCCCTATACTTTACCCCATAGTAATAATCCCCCTCTGTGCTGTCTCCATTATAATAATCCCCTCTGTGCCGTCCCCATAGAAAAAATCCCCCCTGTGCTGTCCCCATAGTAATAATCCTCCCCTGTACTCTGCCCCCATAGAAAAAAATCCCCTGTGCTGTCCCCATACTAATAATCCCCCATGTGCTATCCCCATAACCCCCCTCCTGTGCTGTCCCCATACTAATAATCCCCTCTGTGCTTCCCCCCATAGTAATAATCCCCCCTAGGCGCCCTCCATAGTAATATTCCCCCCCCGAGCTCTGCTCACCCTCATAGTAATATCCCCCCCTGTGCTCCCCCTCATAGTAATATTCCCCCTGTGCTCCCCCCATAGTAATATCCCCCCCGTGCTCCCCCATAGTAATATTCCCCCCTGTGCTCCCCCCATAGTAATATTTCCCCCATGCTCTGCTCTACCCCCTTAGTAATATTCCCTCCATGCTCTGCTCCCCCCCATAGTATTATTCCCCCCATGCTCTGCTCCCCCCATAGTAATATTCCTTCCCCTGTGCTCTGCTCCCCCATTGTAATATTCCCCCCATGCTCTGCTCCCCCATAGTAATATTCCCTTCTCCTGCTCTGCTCCCCCCCATAGTAATATTCCCCCCACGCTCTGCTCCACCCCATAGTAATATTCCCCCCATGCTCTGCTCCCCCCATAGTAATAGTCCCTCCTGCTCCCCCACATAGTAATAATACCGCCATGCTCTGCCCCACCCCAATAGTACTATTCCCCCCATGCTCTGCTCCCCCCCATAGTAATATTCCCCCCATGCTCTGCTCCCCCCATAGTAATATTCCTTCCCCTGTGCTCTGCTCCCCCATTGTAATATTCCCCCCATGCTCTGCTCCCCCATAGTAATATTCCCTTCTCCTGCTCTGCTCCCCCCCATAGTAATATTCCCCCCACGCTCTGCTCCACCCCATAGTAATATTCCCCCCATGCTCTTCTCCCCCCATAGTAATAGTCCCTCCTGCTCCCCCACATAGTAATAATACCGCCATGCTCTGCCCCACCCCCATAGTAATATTCCCCCCATGCTCTGCTCCCCCCCATAGTAATATTCCCCCCATGCTCTGCTCTTCCCATAGTAATATTCCCCCCATGCTCTGTTCCCCCATAGTAATATTCCCCCATGCTCTGCTCCCCCATAGTAATTTTCCTCGCCATGCTCTGCTCCCCCCATAGTAATATTCCCCCCATGTTCTGCTCTCCCCCATAGTAATATTCCCCCCATGTTCTGCTCCCCCCCATAGTAATATTCCCCCCATGTTCTGCTCCCCTCCCATAGTAATATTCCCCCCATGTTCTGCTCCCCCCACAGTAATATTCCCCCCATGTTCTGCTCCCCTCCCATGGTAATATTCCCCCCATGTTCTGCTCCCCCCCATAGTAATATTCCCCCCATGTTCTGCTCCCCCCCATAGTAATATTCCCCCCATGTTCTGCTCCCCTCCCATAGTAATATTCCCCCCATGTTCTGCTCCCCCCATAGTAATATTCCCCCCATGTTCTGCTCCTCCCCATAGTAATATTCCCCCCATGTCCTGCTCCCCTCCCATAGTAATATTCCCCCCATGTTCTGCTCCCCCCATAGTAATATTCCCCCCATTTTCTGCTCCCCTCCCATAGTAATATTCCCCCCATGTTCTGCTCCCCCCCATAGTAATATTCCCCCCATGTTCTGCTCCCCCCCATAGTAATATTCCCCCCATGTTCTGCTCCCCTCCCATAGTAATATTCCCCCCATGTTCTGCTCCCCCCCCCCCATAGTAATATTCCCCCCATGTTCTGCTCCCCCCCATAGTAATATTCCCCCCATGTTCTGATCCCCTCCCATAGTAATATTTCCCCCCTGTATTACTTAACACACACACACACACACACACACACACAACAAAAAAAAACACATTATACTCACCTTATTCTGGCATGCGGCGGGTCCCTCTCTCCTCTTCTCTCCAGCCTGCAAGAAGCAGGCCGCCGCCGCACACATCTTCTTTCTCCATCACCTGGCTGGCAATACTGGCGCCCGAACGCAGCTCCGCCCCCTTCCCAGACCCCGGCGACCCAGCCGAGCAGCGCCTGCTCGAGGGAGAAGATGTCTGCCGCATGCAGAGTGCTCGGCTGGGTCGGCGCAGTCTGGGGAGGGGGCGGAGCTGCGTTCGAGCGCCAGTATTGCCAGCCAGGTGATGGGGCAAAGGGGCGCAGGGGCAAGTGATGGAGCGGGCGGGCTGCCTGGGGTGCCACCAGCGCCCACTAGCTGTCGGCGCCCCGTGTGGTCGCCCGGCCCGCCTCTAGAAACGGCCCTGTGCCAGGACGCCTCTCTAGCAACTTTGGATGCTGGTGCCTTATACTAATGAAGTGGGAAAAGAATACACTCACTACACATGCACAGTAAAGTAAGGTGTACTCTACTTAGCTTTACCAATATAAGGTGCCTGTGTCCAAAGCTGCCATTAAGAAATTAAAATCCTCCCACAGATCATGACAATGGTTCTAAGTTTTCTGTGGGAAAGTGAGTAAATGATACAGTATACAGTATACAGATGATAAGAATTGTCACAAGAATTGTCATCAGTCTGAACCTTACTGCTACAATAAGCACAATGTTGCACTTCTAGGTGTGAGCACAACCTAAGGGATAATTCATAAAGCCATATAAAGCTTTTTTCCCAGCAAAATATATTTTACACACTGTTATCATTTCTGTTATTTTGATCTGTTATACTTTCTTGAAAAGATCGAGGGGGTGAGATTATTTGATGAGTGTTGTGAGATGTGAGAAGTTATACTCAGCCATGGAATGGTATTTAGAGAGTGGCTGCTCAAATTTCCTGTGGACCAGTTTCAGCGTAAATCCACATTAAGGCTATGTCCACACTGCGTATGTTTCCGGCCGTAGTGCAAATATACGCACGAGTTTTGAGGTTGATGCGTTGGCTTGAAAGTATACGATATACGCCCCCACACAATGCACACTACGTATGAGCTTACGGCCGGATGGTATACGCCGTGAAAAATGAACAAGACCATTGTTTGAGGACGGAAATGTTGAAACTCACGGCCGTGGATTTCCATGCGGTCCTGTATGGAGTAATTATTTCAGCCAAATTGATCGTGATTCGTGGTTCGTACGCATCCGGCCTCATACGCAGTGTGAACATAGCCTAAAATGGGAAAATTAGGTGATTTGGATGACTTCAAACAAATTGTCATTGTATTCAAATTATTTCATTACCATGTGAATGACCTTAGTGGTAATGCAAGTTGGGCTTTTTAACTAGATTAGCATAGCATAGTTATCAATTCTTACTGCCTAGAAGCAATGGAGGCCTCACAGAAAATAAACAAATTAAGTCTTAAAAAGTCCATTTCCATTTTGCTTAGTGGTTAAAAGTCACCACCAACAGTGGATGCATGAATTATCTGAGCAGCTGAAAATCTATTCACCTATTAACCCATAGCTGCACCAGGACGTTACTGAACGTCCTGGTGCCGCTATAGGAGTTCAGAGGAGGGTCGCATCCATCCCGGGCCGGGGTCTGCGCCGTAATGGCGCTGATCCCGGCTCAGCATTCTATTGCTTTTGGCTGCAGCAGTCGAAAGCAATAGAACACTGATCTCATGGATTCATGCAGAATAACTATACTGCATGGATCTCTATGAGAGATCAGAGTGCATATACTAGAAGTCCCCCAGGGGGGCTTCTAGTATATGTGTAAAGTAAAAGAAAAATGTGTTTTTAATAACACAAAGCCCCCTCCCCTAATAAAAGTCTGAATCACCCCCCTTTCCCCATTTTATAAATAAAAAAAAATAAACAAACATGTTTGCTATTGCCCCGTGCGTAATCGCCCGAACTATTAATTTATCACATTACTGATCTCACACGGTAAACAGCGTAAGCGTAAAGTTTTACCCTAGGGCGAACAGAGTAAAAATACCCCCCCCCCCCCCAAAAAAAAAAAAAAAAATTTTAAAAAAAAATCTTTTTTTTTTTTTCCAATTTCACCACACATATAATTTTTTTCTGGTTTCCCGGCACATTTTAGGCAAAAATTACATCTGCCATAGCAAAGTACAATTAGTTGCGCAAAAAATAAGGGCTCATTTGGGTCTCTAGGTGGAAAAATGCAGGCGCTATGGCCTTATATACACGAGGAGGAAAAAACGAAAGCGCAAAAATGAAAACTGGCTGTGTCCCCTAAGGGTTAAGGGCCTATTCTCACTGAGCAAAACAGGTGGAAATTTGAGTGGACTCGCGCACTGCCGCGCTCCGCTCAAAGAATTATCCAATTATCAGCAATGAGTGTGTGACAGCAGCGTCAGCAATCATCCGAAGAACAGAAAAAATCACCCGCTTATCAGCTGATTGCATCTTTCAAGAAGCCTTTAAATCATTGTTTACCAGCCGGACATCTCCCTGTTTAAACAGGATGTGTGGCCAATAGCAATACATTTAAATGGCCGCATGAATGATGCAAGGATCTATCGCGCAGCCCGGCCGCTTGATTCGTTTTGCAGTGTAAAGGCACTGCAAGCGACCCTTACTTGGGGAATCCCACCAGGAAGAGGAAAGAGGATCTTTACCATGGGAAATTTTTCTTACTTCCTCCTGATAGGATCCTTGTCCCTTTTAGGTTACAGAAGAACACTGACCTAATATACTCATGTACAGTCGGGAAATAAGTATGTGATACACTGCCATTTTTGCATGTTTTCCCACCTACAAAAAATGGAGAGGTCTGTAATTTTTTTTTATCATACCTAGGGTACACTTAAAGGGGTACCCCAGTGTTTTACTTTTTTTTGCTTACTTAACACATATTACAATTTGGATGGGGGCATGTGTTGTGAGATTTTGGCCAACACTGTCCTTCCCTCAGTAAGAGCATTGAAGATGGGTCGTGGCTTGGTCATCGAGCATGACAATGACCTGAAACACACAGCCAGGAAAACTAAAAAGTAACTCTGTAAGAGCCATTTCATGGTCCTGGAGTGGACTAGCCAGTCTCCAGACTTGAACCCAATAGAAAATCTTTGGAGGAAGCTGAAACTCAATGTTGCCCAACGACAGCCCTGAAACCTGAAAGATTTTCAAAACATCTGTATGGAGTGGGACAAAATCCCTGCTGCAGGGTGTGCAAACTTGATCACGAACTAACTTACTTGTCCACAGAATAGGGGACAATTATTAGATTGCGGGGGGGGGGGGGGGGGGGGGGGACCAACCTCCTTGCCCCAGTGACCTCCAGATCGGCCCCCGGTTCCTTATGATTTTCTTTTTTATAGATTCTGTCTCTCGCAGTTGAAGTGTACCTACAGTAAAAATGACACACCTTCCCATTCTTTGTAGTTGGGCAAGCTTGCAAAATCGTCAGTGTATGAAATACTTATTTTCCCTACTATAAGTGAGAAATTGTCCTTCCAGTCCTTAATGCTTAATGGAAAAGATACATGGATGAGGTTAGGCCTAGTTTAGGGTATGTTCATATCGCGTTTTTGTCCACACGTCGGGCTGCACGTCGGGAATCAGTGAGAAAAGGATGCTGCCGTGCAGCCCGCCGTGCGGCCGACGGCCACATTGACTTAAATAAGCAGGATGGAGTCATTATGTGACAACGTTCTGCTCATTTACCGGACGTACACGGCTTTTGTGCAGGACTCAAAAGCGTAGTCGACTATGCTTTTGAGTCCTGCACAAAAGCCGTGTACGTCCGGCAAATGAGCAGAACGTTGTCACATAATGACTCCATCCTGCTCATTTAAGTCAATGTGGCCGCACGGCAGCATCCTTTTCTCACTGATTCCCAACGTGCAGCCCGACATGTGGACAAAAACGCCATATGAACATACCCTTACATATATATGTTGCATCCGTTTCCGTTTTTTATAAAAAAAAAATGACCACAACTCATGTCACAACTGATGCCAAAAAGGCATCAGGTTTTCTATCTGTTTTTTTTTTTTTTTTTTTAAACTATGAATTTCTATACGTTCTATCAGTTGCCATACGTTTATTAATCAGTTGTCATCAGTTTTTTTCCTATACGGCATTACAGGGGGCCA
Source organism: Dendropsophus ebraccatus (assembly GCF_027789765.1). NCBI lineage: Eukaryota > Metazoa > Chordata > Amphibia > Anura > Hylidae > Dendropsophus > Dendropsophus ebraccatus. The sequence goes on from NC_091456.1 coordinate 62,373,631, forward strand.
TCGATGTAGGGGGGCAGCAGCACACCAGAGCCCGCTACCTTGGGCAGCAGGACTTGGGGATATCCCCTATAGCAGGGGTAGGGAACCTTGGCTCTCAAGCTGTTGCAACAACTCCCATCATGCCTGGATATCCCAGACATAATGAGAGTTGTAGTTTTACAACAGCTGGAGAGGCAAGGTTCCCTACCCCTGTCCTATAGTGCTGCATCTGTACAGAGGTGCTGGGGGGTTGCCCCCCTGCAAGGGGGCACTCTGTTGCAGAGCCAGGGCCACAAGGGTGACAGGGACCTCTCTATGGAGAGCCGGAGGCAAAAGCCGGAGGATGCATAATGCATACGTCTGTACACGGCATGCCTCCGGCGCTCCATAGACTTTAGTGAATGCGGTGCCGGATAGCTAAGCTGGCCGTATGTCAGAACACTGCATGTAGCGTTCTGACGTGCGATCTGTCCGGCGGCATGAGTTGTAGAACGGATCATCCGAACCGTCCCATTGAAAACACTGGGATCAGTTCAGAGATGCGTTTTCCTCCGGTGCTTCTCTCCTGCAACAGAGGGAAATGCCTCCGGATCGCCGGATATGTGTAAACTAGGCCTTAGTAAGATATCTACTTATTTGGGGTCCTTTTACATTAATCAATCTTCGGCTGTGCGTGGCCTCAAACGAGTGCCAGTCAGTGATATCCGGTGCTCATTTGCAGTGCCTTTACAATCCCTGTATTGTTTGTGGGGCCATGTAAATGTATTGCCATCAGCTGCACATTTCCTGTTTACACATAAAGATGTGTGGCCGATAGATTTTAAAGTAGCACAAAATATATGATAAGCCAAGGATCGGGTGTTCTCCGACTGATCACTGCCACTTTCACATGGGCCGATTATTGGCCAAAATCGCATTTATAGCAACACTCCTTGCCGATGATCGGTCCATGTAAAAGGGGCTTAAGGGCTCTATTCCACCGGACAATTATGGTTCAGATTATCGTTAAATCGTTCGAATCTAAACGATACTCGTTCGGTTGAAATGCAGTTAACGATTAACGACCGAACAAGAAATTGTTGATCGCTTTATAAGACCTGGACCTATTTTTATCGTTGCTTGTTCTCAAAACGTTCGCACATCATTCGCATTGAATAAGACATCGTTCGGTCGTTCGCAATAGATACAAACGCAATAGCGAATAAATAGCAAAGAAAAAACTATCGCAATTACGATCATAAGTATCGTTCCATGGAAATGAGTGAACGTTTTCAGGTCTTTCGCAATAGCGGTCGTTTGAAATTGTTAATCGTTAACGATTATGCAAACGATAATCGTTCGGTGGAATAGGGCCCTTAGTCTATGCATCTTTTCAGGTATCTATTGAATCTAGTTGTCACAATAAAACAGATGTTGACCTCCAAGTTCAGAAGTTAATAAGGTTTAAACACATATATAATTTAGTAAAGCGTGTTGAGTGCAGTTAATCACGTTCAGGGATATATTGCACCTCTGAGAGCACCGCACTCTTCTGCAGTTAACTGTCCACTTTATTCATGCTTCACTTCATGACAGATTATTTATCCCAATGGAGAAACACAATTGCTCCAAGAGTGAGGGTTATATGGAATAAAGGGAAGGTCATGAGTGCTTCCCATCCTTTTGTTTCTCAAGTGACCCAAGAAACTTAGATAAATATCTCTTTTTTCACCAGGCATTATTTATTGCCACCCATTGTATGAAGGAGATGCCTTGTAAATATAGCTGGCTTTAGATTGCTTTGCTTGAAAATGTTTACAGGAATTAAGCTCTGTGGGTTTTCATATTAACTTTATTTTGCTATTTTGTTATTTTGCTGTTTTATTGGTAAAATAGCCAAGTATTAGTAAGTGCTAAGTGTTTTGCTTCAAATTGCCTATATGTCCTAGTACTTTGGACATGTTGCATTTTCTATGTTATATTACAATACACGCTGAACAGCCTTTACCCTACCCTACCACACAGCTAAGCAACCGCATGCACAGCAAGCTGTGAAGCACTATGTTATGACAACATTCTATTGCAGCCAGTAGTAGCTTTTACTGCAGCTTGTGCCAAACAGACCTCAAATTAATTTAATCCATTTAGTGTTGTAAATGTTATGAAAATTTGCTGCTTACTTTCTATGCCCTTTAATGTCTCAAAGTAAAAGAGCACTTAACCAAATAATGCCAACATAAAGTAGACATATAAATAAGTAAATTGTTAACTTATTTATGTGGCATGACTATCTTTCTTACAAGCAGAGAATTTCAGATTTCAGAAAATGCTAGTTTTCACAAAATGGTGGTGTTTTTCACAAATAACTGCTGAATGTATCAACCAAAATTTACCACTAATATAAAGTACAATGGGCCACAAAAAAATATTAAAGGGGTAGTGCGGTGCTTAATAATTATTCACAGAATAACACACATTACAAAGTTATACAACTTTGTAATGTATGTTATGTCTGTGAATAGCCCCCTTCCTCGGTCCCACCACCCCCACCCGTGTACCCGGAAGTGTTGGTGCATTATACATTACCTGATCCGTGTCGAGGACCGTCCGCCATATTGTGCCAAACGTCATCTTCGGACGGACGGCCGAGTCGCTGCCACCCGTCCCCCCTCCGCCGCGTCACAACTGTGCTCAGCCGCGATTGGCTGAGCACAGTTATGCTCAGCCAATCGCGGCTGATGATGCGGCCGCGTCATCAGCTGCTCAGTCGCGATTGGCTTAGCACAGTTATGCTCAGCCAATCGCGGCTGAGCATCGGATGACGCTGCAGAGGGCGGCCGGCATTCGGAACAGACGGAGCTGTTTGCCGGCCGGCCGAAGAAGACGTCACTGAATGAAGATCGGAGACGGGTGTCGGCACGTGACAGGTGAGTGTAGCGCACCACACTTCCGGGTACACGGGTGGGGGTGGTGGGACACGGGGAAGGGGGCCATTCACAGACATAACATACATTACAAAGTTGTATAACTTTGTAATGTGTGTTATTCTGTGAATAATTCTTTACCGCCGCACTACCCCTTTAAGTCATGTTAAAAATATTAAGTCTTCACAAAGTTGTTGCCACATAAAATAAGACAGGTCAAATGTAAAAGATGGGGCTTTTCCCTGAAGGCCAATATTGGCTGCACCCTTAAAGGGGTATCTCAACAAATATAGTCTTGTAGGGCATATTAAGTTAAAGGGGTACTCCAGTGGGGGGGGGGGGCACTTTTTTGCTGGGACTGGGGAGGAGGTGGCTGAGGGAAAAGACGTCCACTCACCTTCCCGGTTCCAGCGGCAGGTCCCGCATCACGGCGCTCCGGTGCCCGGCTGCTTCCTGGTGTCTGACGCGGGTCCAAGACGTGACGTCTCAGGTCCGCTCAGCCAGTCAGTGAAGGAGGCGGGAACTGTTTCAAGTCCGCTCAGATCCCGCCTTTGTCACTGACTGGCTGAGCGGACCTGAGACGTATCGCCTCGGGTCCGCGCCAGACACCAGGAAGCAGTCGGGGACCAGAGCGCCGCAATGTGGGACCTGCCGCTGGAACCGGGGAGGAGAGTGGATGTCTTTTCCCTCAGCCACCTCCTCCCCGGTCCCAGCAAAAAAGTGCCCCCCCCCCCCCCCCCCCCCCCCCCCCCCCCGCTGGAGTACCCCTTTAAATATTTGTGCACATACATTCATTTAGCAAACTTCTGATATGCTTGTTCTTTCTCTCCCATTGTTAACAGCACATTGTACGGGTTACTGACCACCACTGTGCTCTAAAAGCAGTGGTTATTCGAGTGAACAGTTCCCTGCACCGCCAGGTGGTCTGGTATGCCACTGTGCAGAAATGACATCAAAAATTGTGATAGAAAATACACACACACACACACAAATTTTTTTGTAGAATCTGCAATGTTGGTTTTGGTGCTCTTTTTGATGTAGCTTTTCAAAGTGTTTTCTTTTTTTTACCGTTGTTCTAACTCCCATTGATTTCAGTGTGAGCCCAAGAAGATTAGAAGTCAGACAAAATTTAAATTGTAGTTTTTCAAATTTGGGATATTAATTGTGTTGTAAATCTCAATGGGGAAAAAAACTATCCCAGTAGAATGATAACTATATCTGAAAATGAGACCCTTTGCGGCATAATTATATTGAAATAACTTTTAGCTTACTTTAGAGTTACATTTGTAGTAGTGTTGTCTACGTGTGACATATCATACATTGATGACTTTTATGAGGATGAATAAAAGGCGTGTGATTATTATGTATGCATGGTCCCTTGCTTTATGCTGATAGCATTACAGGGCTTAGGTAAACTGTAAAAATGACTATAATCAAACATAATGTGTTGACACTGAACATGTCAGAGCACGGTACAGACTGCTGTGATTTAGACCTCCACTGGGCTACCAGTGCGTTTAACTTAATTACACCATAGATTTCTCCATTGATGAACACAGGTTGAATTAACACATGAGCACTAATGTACCTTCCCACCATTATTGTTGTACAAGAAGCAGTGGCAGATGCCGGCAGTTAGTTACACAAACATTAGTATTAACGATTGGCCATTTGGAATTGGTGACAAACTGCAGCCTGGCGAAATCTTGAGTCTGAAACCAATCAGCAAGTTAATGAGGGGAGAAATTGCCACTGCAGCTTCCCTTAATTACATTCAGGCTTGGCAGAAGCCGGGACACACAGGGCTCAGGGTAGGATGGAAAAGCAGAGGTCGCACATCAGTGGGGACTTGTAAGTGACTTTAGAATCAGCCACCCTTGGAATTGTATTATTGCTCATTTGATTTTTAAATCTTTGCCAAATACACTTTCAAGATTTCCTCTCCATTTGATACTTTGTCCAAGGGCTAATATTCTCTACACAATCCCTTTATATCATGTTGTAAAATGTAAACTGGTTTACTGCAGTATGTTGCAGAAGCCATGTTCAGACGGGAATAGGAAAATATTAAAATAAAGATTTTAAAAAGATTTATTTGAAGGCCTTTTTATGTGTTCTTCGGTTGGTAAGAGTTTCTAGAAAAAAAAGTTATTACCACTCTTATTTCCTATGATTCCGTCATTAACTGGATATTACTTCCTACGTATGTATGAAATGTTCAGTACCATTTCTCTCAGGGGAGGGTTTCAGGGTTCCCAGACTGCGTATACACTTTTTTGTCAGACCTATGGTGCTAATACATGTGGCCCTTCAGAGCACATAACATTCATCCACAGTGGTTAGGTACAACTACATATACACAACCTAAGTTAATTAAAATTACTGATTCATCAGTCAAACCATATATAGATAGATAGATAGATAGATAGATAGATAGATAGATAGATAGATAGATGATGTTATGGTTTGGGATTGTTTTGCTGCATCAGGTCCTGGGCAGCTCCCCATTGTGAAATCCGCTGTGAATTTGTCATTGTAGCAGAATGGGTTTGAGCATAGTGTGAGACCATCTGTCAGAATATTGAAGCTCAGCCAAAGTACTATGGGTCATGTTGTATGACAGTGACCCTAACCATGTCAATAAATCTGCCAAAGAATGGCTGAAGGAACAGAAAGAAATGAATGGCCAGTTGAACGACCAGATCTAAATTCCCATTGAGATGCTGTGGTGGGGGAATTAAAATGGGCTGTGTATGCAAAAAAATCTCAGAATCACTCAGTTGCAAAACTAACACAGACTGATTGGGAGGAAAAAAAATCTTCCAGCTAATGTAAGAAATTACAGGCGGGTATACAATATGTGTCTGTTAACCCCTCACATCGGTTAATACAGCTTAAAATCCTGTATGGTCTATACTTATCCCCTAAGGATTTATTTAGGAGAGGGCACAGAGGCAATTCTTGCTGTCCCAAATGCTCGGTGGAGGATGCGGATCTCTGGCACCTTTTATGGGATTGTCCTAAGATGCAGGACTTTTGGTCCGAAACAAAGGATTATATAGAGGGTGTGGTTGGCCCTCTTGTGGGAGCAGAGGCCCCAGGGGTGATTCTAGCCTCTCTGCTGCCCGAGGCGAACTATAGAATGACGCCCCCCCCCCCCCCCCCCCCCCCCCCCCCCCCCCCCGTCAATCCGCCCACATTATAATCCACTACTGCCCCCTCTCCCCCCTCCCTTATAGATGGTCCCCCTCTCCCCCCTCCCTTATAGATGGTCCCCCTCTTTCCCCTCCCTTATAGATGGTCCCCCTCTTCCCCCCTTATAGATGGTCCCCCTCTTCCCCCCCCCCCTTATAGTTGGTCCCCCTCTTCCCTCTCTCCCCCCCTTATAGATGGTCCCCCTCTCCCCCCCCCTTATAGATGGTCCCCCTCTTCCCCCCCCCCCCCTTATAGATGGTCCCCCTCTTCCCTCTCTCCCCCTCCCTTATAGATGGTCCCCTCTCCCTTATAGATGGTCCCCCTCCCCCCCCTTATACATGGTCCCCCTCTCCCCCCTCCCTTATAGATGCCCCCTTATAGATGGTCCCCCTCTTTCCCCCTCCCTTATAGATGGTCCCCCTCTCCCCCTTATACATGGTCCCCCTCTTCCCCCCCCTTATAGACGGTCCCCCTCCCGCCCCTCCCTTATAGATGGTCCCCCCCTTATAGATGGTCCCCCTCTTTCCCCCCTCCCTTATAGATGGCCCCCCCTTATAGATGGTCCCCCTCTTTCCCCCCTCCCTTATAGATGCCCCCCCCCTATAGATGGTCCCCCTCTTCCCTCTCCCCCTCCCTTATAGATGATCCCCCCCCTTATAGATCGTCCCCCTCTTTCCCCCCTCCCTTATAGATCGTCCCCCTCTTTCCCCCCTCCCTTATAGATGGCCCCCTTCCCCCCCTACCTTATAGATGGTCCCCCCTCCTCCCCCCCCCCCCTGCACAGCAGATAAAACAAAAACAAAAAACAGCACACAACTCACCTGCCCTCCGTTCCCCCGTCGAGCCTCTCTGGTCTGGTCCCGGCTGATGTGCGGCTGCCGGAGGTGTCCCGTCCTGTCCCCGGCAGCGCGCGCATCACAGAGCTCCCCGTGCGCCTGTGCCTGTGACTTCCGGCGCACGGGGAGCTCTCTGATGCGCGCGCTGCCGGGGACAGGACGGGACACCCCGGGCAGCCGCACATCAGCCGGGGGACTAAGGCTGCATTCCCACGTTCCGTGATCCTGACGGATCACGGACGTGGAATGCATGTACTGGAGCCCCCCCGCCCCCGGGAAGTATCTGTAATTAGATGCTGTGAGCGGGGGGGACTGTATTCATAAGCGCCGCACTGTAGTATCAGCACCGCGCGGCTGATTTAGTACAGCGCGGCGCTTATGAATACAGTCCCCCCCGCTCACAGCATCTCATTACAGATACTGCCCGGGGGCGGGGGGGCTCCAGTACATGGTACAGTCAGGGCCGTTTTAATACATTGGTGGGCCCAGTGCACAGCCCTCAAGAGTGGGCCCCCCCTTACCTTTCTGCACATTGTATAATGTACTGAATTTGCCCCCACACTGTATCAAGAGCCCCAATACATACAGTAGTTACCTTATAACACTATTTCCACCATTCAGTGATTACATATTACATAAAAACTGCACTAAACAAAACAGAAAGATATCACCATTGATACCATTACATAATACCGCCACACCATGACCCCTATCAGTACAAGCCTATAACAGAGTGAAGTTACATCCAGTGACTCACCGGAGGCGTCTTCTCCGATCAGAGTCTGTCACCTTTTCTTTTTCTCTCCATCCAGCGTGGGCCACCTTGAAGTCTTCTCCTGGCTGTGAATCTTCTCTCCAGAATCTGCCAGACAAATATTTTAGGCTCCAACACATACAGTAGTTAGGTCCCTTGTACCCCTATACAGTAGTTACACCCCTCTGTACCCCTACATAGTTACACCCCTCTGTGCCTCCATAGTTTTAAGGTGTCCCTGTAGTATATAGACCCTCATGTGCTCCTCCAGTTATATACAGCCCTCCTGTGCGCTCCCCCATTAGTATATAGCCCCCCTGTGCACTCTCCCCAGTAGTATATAGCCCCCTGTGCTCACCCACAATAGTATATAGCCCCCCTGTGCTCTCCCCCAATAGTATATAGCCCCCCTATGCTCTCCCACAATAGTATATAGCCCCCCTGTGCTCTCCCACAATAGTATATAGCCCCCCTGTGCTCTCCCACAATAGTATATAGCCCCCTGTGCTCTCCCCCAATAGTATATAGCCCCCCTGTGCTCTCCCACAATAGTATATAGCCCCCCTGTGCTCTCCCCCAATAGTATATAGCCCCCCTGTGCTCCCCCTCAATAGTACATAGCCCCCCTGTGCTCTCCATAATATATAGCCCCCTGTGCTCTCCCCCATAGTATATAGACCCCTGTGCTCCCCAATAGTATATAGCTCCCCTGTGCTCCCCAATAGTATATAGCCCCTGTGCTCCCCAATAGTATATAGCTAACCTGTGCTCCCCAATAGTATATAACCCCCCTGTGCTCCCCCATAGTATATAGCCCCCTGTGCTCCCCCATAGTATATAGCCCCCTGTGCTCCCCAGTAGTATATAGCCCCCTGTGCTCCCCATAGTATATAGCCCCCTGTGCTTCCCAATAGTATATAGCTCCCCTGTGCTCCCCAATAGTATATAGCTCCCCTGTGCTCCCCCATAGTGTATAGCCCCCTGTGCTCCCCCATAGTATATAGCTCCCCTGTGCTCCCCCATAGTATATAGCCCCCTGTGCTCCCCCATAGTATATAGCCCCCTGTGCTCCACCATAGTATATAGCCCCCTGTGCTCCACAATAGTATATAGCCCCCGTTCTCCCCCATAGTATATAGCCCCCTGTGCTCCCCAATAGTATATAGCCCCCGTTCTCCCCCATAGTATATAGCCCCCCTGTGCTCCCCAATAGTATATAGCCCCCGTTCTCCCCCATAGTATATAGCCCCCGTTCTCCCCCATAGTATATAGCCCCCTGTTCTCCCCCATAGTATATAGCTCCCCTGTGCTCCCCAATAGTATATAGCCCCCTGTGCTCCCCCATAGTATATAGCCCCCCTGTGCTCCCCAATAGTATATAGCCCCCGTTCTCCCCCATAGTATATAGCCCCCTGTTCTCCCCCATAGTATATAGCCCCCTGTGCTCCCCATAGTATATAGCTCCCCTGTGCTCCCCCATAGTATATAGCTCCCCTGTGCTCCCCCATAGTATATAGCCCCCTGTGCTCCCCAATAGTATATAGCCCCCGTTCTCCCCCATAGTATATAGCCCCCCTGTGCTCCCCAATAGTATATAGCCCCCGTTCTCCCCCATAGTATATAGCCCCCGTTCTCCCCCATAGTATATAGCCCCCTGTTCTCCCCCATAGTATATAGCTCCCCTGTGCTCCCCAATAGTATATAGCCCCCTGTGCTCCCCCATAGTATATAGCTCCCCTGTGCTCCCCAATAGTATATAGCCCCCGTTCTCCCCCATAGTATATAGCCCCCCTGTGCTCCCCAATAGTATATAGCCCCCGTTCTCCCCCATAGTATATAGCCCCCTGTTCTCCCCCATAGTATATAGCCCCCTGTGCTCCCCATAGTATATAGCTCCCCTGTGCTCCCCCATAGTATATAGCTCCCCTGTGCTCCCCCATAGTATATAGCCCCCTGTGCTCCCCAATAGTATATAGCCCCCGTTCTCCCCCATAGTATATAGCCCCCCTGTGCTCCCCAATAGTATATAGCCCCCGTTCTCCCCCATAGTATATAGCCCCCGTTCTCCCCCATAGTATATAGCCCCCTGTTCTCCCCCATAGTATATAGCTCCCCTGTGCTCCCCAATAGTATATAGCCCCCTGTGCTCCCCCATAGTATATAGCTCCCCTGTGCTCCCCAATAGTATATAGCCCCCGTTCTCCCCCATAGTATATAGCCCCCTGTTCTCCCCCATAGTATATAGCTCCCCTGTGCTCCCCAATAGTATATAGCCCCCTGTGCTCCCCCATAGTATATAGCTCCCCTGTGCTCCCCAATAGTATATAGCCCCCGTTCTCCCCCATAGTATATAGCCCCCTGTTCTCCCCCATAGTATATAGCCCCCTGTGCTCCCCAATAGTATATAGCCCCCCTGTGCCCCCCCCCCGTAGTATATAGCTCCCCCTCCCATATAACATTGAAAAAAACAAACACTGTTACTCACCTGGGTCCACGCGTTCCTCTTCTCTTCCCTCCTGTGGCCGCACTTCCTGCGGTCACAAGAGGCTGCACTCCCCTCACCCTCGCGCCGACGCTCCAGTGACGTCGGGCGCTAGAGGGAGAGTGCGGCCTCTTGTGACCGCAGGAAGTGCGGCCACAAGAGTGAGTGACTGACAGGGAGGGAGCCAATGGCTCTCTCTCTGTCAGTGTCGCTGCTGCTGCAGCGCTGAAGCGCCGCAGCAGCAGCGGACGGGGGCAGCGGCGGACGGGGGGGCCCTGCAGGGGGCGCCATGGAGGGGTAAGTAGATTACCCATCCATGGCGCTCCCCCCTGACAGGCTGGTGGCCGGAGCCCTGTGCGACCGCACTGGTCGCACATAGCAACGGCCGGCCTGCTCGGGGGGGCCCCTTTAACCAGGGGGCCCGGTGCACGTGCACCATGTGCCCTCTGGTTAAAGCGGCCCTGGGTACAGTCAGTGGCGGATTATAATGTGGGCGGCCGCCCGAACCGCTCATATTATAATCTGCCACTGAATGCCGCCCCCATGATGACAGCTGGTGGCGCCGCCTGAGGCAGACGATTCAGGTCGCCTCATGATTGCGGCGCCCCTGAGAGGCCCCTAAATTTCTGTTGGGTGGATACAGTAACGATGGGGTGATGGGATCGCTACTGAATAAATTGAGTTCCCTGGTAAAAGTTGTAATTTCGAGGAGGTGGTTTGGGGATGGTCCCCCGTCCTTGGAAGACTGGAGGCTATTGGTAGGTAGGGTGAGGCAATATGAGTTGTACTGGGCAATGAGGTGTTCCCGGAAGGCTATACAAAGATATAACAAGCTTTGGGGTCCCTGGATTGAAGGTGGGGGTGATTAATCTAGCTATGCAAAGAGGGGTTTTTTTTTTTTTTGTTTTTTTTTTGGCCCTTATCTCTCTCTTCCTCTCGGGGGGGTTGGGGGGGTGGGGGGGGGGGGGGATCTATTCCGTGCTGTGTATATTGATGTAAGGTGGGGCCTAGATGTGTCCGGCTTCCCCTGAGTTTGTAATGACTATTATGAAGAAAATAAAAGAATAATGAAAAAAAAAAAAAAAAAAAAGAAATTACAGGTACTTACTGGTTGTTTCTGCCAAGGAAGCTATACCAGATAATAGACAAGTGCTTACTAACTTTTTGTGCAGAAGGAAATAGCATGTGTGTGAATTCAGTGTTTAGTAGGTTAACGGGTTATCCAGGATGGAAAAAAACATAGCCGCTCTCTTAAAAAAAAAAAAAAAAAAAAACAGTGCCACTCTTGTCCTTAGTTTGTGTGGGGTATTGCAATCTCTGGACAGATGTAGTTGTTTTTGGAAGAAGGCAGCTATGTTTTTATAATCCTGAATAACCTCTTTAGTACACAATTCATATTGTTAATTTTATTTTTTCAGTTATGGCACCATCTTTTTACACAGTGTGAAAATAGTTATATAAGGCTATGTTCCCACAAGTTACTGTTAAAGGAGATTTCCGGCCAAAATTTATTTTTTATATGTTATTACTGATGGAAAGTTATACAATTTTCTAATGTACATTAATTATGGGAAATGCTCATATACTGCTATTTCCCTTAATTTAGTGTATCAGGAAGTGTTAGAATTATCTCTGAAGCAGTGACGTCACGACGAATGGTGTAATTCCTATGGAGTGTCCAGCAGGGGGCACTATATATATAGAAGTCAATGAGTACCATTGACTTCTATATATAGTGCGCCCCTGCTGGACACTCCATTGGAATTACAATGGATGTGTATGTAAATGTAATATACAGTGTTTTTGATTGAATACATTTATGAAATACTTTGGGGAGCAAGTGTCCTTTCTCCCCAAAGTATTCCATAAATGTAAGCAATCAGTACATAACAGTAAGCCCACTGAACCGCCGCTGCCGCCGCTACTAAACGCCCGCCGCTCTGGACTACACTCAACTACTACTCTCCCCACCTGCTTATAGCATGATGAGAGTAGTAGCTGGGTTATCGCCGCTGATACCGCTCATCACTGCAGCCATAATCTCTCTCCTGCTGCTTCCTTACTCTATCTGATGGCTGACTCCCCCCTCCCGGCCACCGGCACGTGTGATCGGAGATCGGCGGCCGGGCGGGGAGTCAGCCATCAGATAGTGTAAGGAAGCAGCAGGAGGGGGATGATGGCTGCAGTGATGAGCGGCTCCCGTGCACGGCAGCATCAGCGGCAGCGGCGATCTCGGAGATATAACCCGGCTACTACTCTCCCGTCACCTGCGCATGCTATGAGCAGGTGGGGAGAATAGTAGTTGAGATCGCCGCGCTGATGCTGCCGTGCAGAGGAGCCACTCATCACTGCAGCCATCATCCCCCTCCGCTCCCCCCTCCTGCTGCTTCCTTACACTATCTGATGGCTGACTCTCCGCCCTGCCGCCGCTCTCCGATCACACGTGCCGGCGGCAGGTGGGGGGAGTAGTAGTTGAGTGTAGTCCAGAGCAGCGGCGGGCGGGCGGCGGCGGTTCGCCAGGCTTACTGTTATGTACTGATTGCTTAAATTTATGGAATACTTTGGGGAGCAAGGACACTTGCTCCCCAAAGTATTTCATAAATGTATTCAATCAAAAACACTGTATATTACATTTACATACACATCCATTGTAATTCCAATGGAGTGTCCAGCAGGGGCGCACTATATATAGAAGTCAATGGTACTGCTGGACACTCCATAGGAATTACACCATTTGTCGTGACGTCACTGCTTCAGAGATAATTCTAACACTTCCTGATACACTAAATTAAGGGAAATAGCAGTATGTGAGCATTTCCCATAATTAATGTACATTAGAAAATTGTATAACTTTCCATCAGTAATAACATATAAAAAATAAATTTTGGCCGGACTTCTCCTTTAAGGCAAAAAACAGCCATTTTATTATTTATAATGACATCCGTTAATAATGATCATGGTCATTTTTGTCAGCTGGCATTATAAAAAAGGATGTTTATGCTAAAAAAAAATGTTGTGGGAACATAGCCAAAGGGTGGGTTTACGTGAACTGTATTGCAGCTAAATCTGCTACGATTTCCGGTTCTGTCATTTTGTATGGGTTTACATACATACATTCTTCATGGGTAAAGTATTCACTGTGCTGCAGTGGCTTGAGGGGGACGAGGCTCTACATACTTGCAGCGGAATGAAAAATCTGCCTTTAGTATGTAAACCTTAACAAAATGACAGTACTGGGAATCGCTGCGGATTCCGATACATGTGAATCCACCCTGAGACTATGTTCACACAACGTATCAGACCGGCTGTTCCGTGACCCCGGCCAGGTCACGGAACGGGCGGTCTGTGCCCGGATCATCGTCCGGATGATCCATCCGGCCGCAGAGCTTCCCATAGCACACAGTGAAGCAAGCGACCGGAGCCGCTCGCTTCACTGAGTGAACTGACAGGGCTTTCTGCTTCTGGAATTCACTGAATTCTTTCTGCAGAAAACTGACCTGTCAGCTATTTGCGGCCCCGTATGGGATCCCAGCCGGAGCGTATAAGATGTGTATACGCCCTGGCCGGGATCCCAAATCAGGTAAGGTTATGTTGCGAGAAAGATTCATGGACCAGCGTGTGCAGGTGAAAACATCAGACGTGTTTATTGAAGGGACCCATAAGAACATGGACACATCGATCACTTCTCACAGAACGTCAACGCGTTTCTGGCGCATGCGCGCCCTTGATCACGACAATGATGGGTAACATAGTGCACACATATATACACGTAGCCCATCCCCCCAAATGGGGAAATGGCTCACGTGTTAACAATAAAATGTACTTAATAAGCATTCCATGTAACTAGTTACAAATACATTTAAAAACATTGCTGTATAAATTCACTCAAATGACTGTACATGAATGTTAGGGACCTGTGAAATTTTAATAGTAAAGATGCAACTCACGGCGCTGGTTTAACCCATTGGGGGCACATGTTTCTAAATGATACATCCAGAAAGCTTCTCTTTCTTGCAATTTAACCCTTCTGTCCCCACCCCTCCATGGACGCTGAACCTGTTCAATAGCCATGACTTTCATATTATCTACCTTACCCTCATGGGCCTCGGCAAAATGTCGCGATGCACCAGAGAGATTGCGTGAGTTGCTGTGTCCCGCATCATAAATATGTTCCAGGACACGGGTTCGTAGCTGTCTCGTGGTGCACCCTACGTACTGTACATGACATTCCGCACAGCTTATGGTGTACACCACAAAAGAGCTTTTACAATTTAGAAAGGTTTTTTATTTCATGCTTATTGGCATTTTTATTATCTGTAAAATATTTGCTTTGATTTGCATATTTACATATGCTGCAGCTCCCGCATCTATAGTACCCTTTACAGGATAGCCATGTTCTCGCTGGTGTGTTAGATCTAGGAACCGATGGGGATAAAGTATCCCCTAAGGTTTGTGCTCGTTTGGAAACTATGGTACACCCTTCTTTTAAGATTTCATTCAGAATGGGATCCCCTCGCAAGATACTTAAATTTCTAGTGATAATTTGTTTAATACTCTTGAACTGTGGACTAAATTTAGTTACAAACACTGGTTTATTTTCTATCTCTTCCCTATTTTTTGTTGGGTTGATAAGATTATCTCTGTCTTTGTTCTCCACCCTCTTTAGGGCTCTTTTTAGCATCCATATCGGGTATCCCCGATTACGGAGTCTCTCATGACTGATGTTGCACTCTTGGGTAAATGCCTCCACAGTGCTGCAATTACGCCTCATACGTGTCAGCTCCCCAACTGGGATGGACTTGACAGTGTGTGGCGGATGGCAGCTCCTAGCGTGGAGTGTAACATTTCCTGAAATTGGTTTTCTATGGGTTCTCGTCACAACTGTTTTATTTTGTATACCTGTTAGCTCCAGATCTAAAAATATGATTTTATCTTGACTGTGCATAAAGGTGAATTTTAGATTCCACGGGTTGGAGTTGGCATAGTTTATGAACAGTGGTATGGCAGGTACATGACCGCTCCAGACCAAGAGCAGGTCATCTATGTACCTGCCATACCACTGTATGTACTGTAAATATGGGTTGTCATGCGTATACACATGCTTTTCTTCCCAATAAGCCATGGCTAAATTTGCCATGGAAGGCGAGTGTTTCGCCCCCATGGAAACTCCTGCCAATTGTAAATAATATGAATCACAGCACAAAAAATAGTTATGAGTCATTAGGTACCACGCCACACATTTAGTAAATTCTTGAAAGTTTTCGTCATAGATACTATATTTTTTGAGATGGTAATCCAGGGCCTCCATTGCCAGTGTATGCGGTATACTGGTGTATAAAGACACCACATCCATACCCACCCAATGGTAGCTACTGGTCCATTCAAAACCTGAAAATATTTTGAGAACAGAGCCCGTGTCCTTCAGGAACCCTGGTGTGCGTTGGACAAGTGGCTGTAAGATGTCATCAAGCCAAGCTGATAATCTTTCCCCTAGTGACCCCCTCCCCGATACTATGGGTCGCATCGGTGATGGGATGAGACCCTTATGTGTTTTAGGGAGACCATATAATACAGGGGTAACAGGGTCAGAAGGACATAGGTATTCTTGTTCTCTGGCGTTCAGTACACCTAAAGCAACACCTTCCCCCAAAAGCCTAGACATTTCTTCTATGTATTTACTAGTTGGATTTCTATCTAGTAATTGGTAGGTAGAGGTGTCAGAAACCATGTTGAGCATTTGCTCCCGATACATGTTCTCGTCCATTACTACAACCAGACCACCTTTATCTGAATTTTTTATGACTACATTAGTCATGGCCCTGAGTTCTTGCACCGCAATTTTTTGTTTGGAGGTCAGGTTGTACGAACGGGAACGAGAGGATGCATCATATAACAATTTCAGCTCATGCATAACCCGGTCCTGAAAAAATTCCATGTGGGAGGTTCTGTCCTGAATTGGATAGTAACCTGGGTTATGCATTCTGAAACCTTCATGACGTGCAATTTTGTTTGTGGCATGATAATCACTACCCAACTCCAACAAATCCCTAAGGGCTACCTGTTCTAAAAAATTAAGATTGCAAAATTCATTGTTAACATTAACCTTATTAGGTACATTTTTATTTTCTTTTTGTATGTTATGCTCACCAAAAAAGTGTTTCTTAACAGTGAGATCCCTTATAAATTTGTTAACATCCGTGATGGTGGAAAACAAGTCAAAGTTCCTAGTTGGAGCAAAGTTTAAACCCAAGGAGAGAACATCTATTTGGTCTATTTGGTTTGGTTATGTTGCGCTCCGCAAAAAGTACGGTCGTTGTTGCCGATGGCAACAGCGGCCATACTTTTACGTAGTGTGAACATAGCGTAAGAGTGATTCTGCCTAATAATTAAAGAGGAAGTCAGTAAACTCACCCCTCCTCATGCCTCCTTATGCCTCCTTTGTGCTCCGCAACCCCAGCAACAAATTGAAAATCTGTCCAAATTATCTAATGGACACACAGGTACTGCATACAGTTATAGCCTAGTATACCAATGTTTTAGTGAAGTCAAATGTCCACATTATGAGGTATTATGTAGGGCTGGGTTCACTCTATGCTTTTTTTTCATCCATTTTTACAAAAACTGATGCATTTATGTGCATCCGTTTTTCCATTGACTTTTATTAAAAAATAAGGATCAAAACACATACTTTTTTTGCGTACACAAAAATGTGGTTGACCATGTTTTGATCCTTATTTTGTAATGAAAATCAATGGAAAAACATATGCACACAAATGCATCCTAATTTAATCTATAACTTAATCTTAACTTAATCTATATTATGCTGGATTCACAGCGTTTTTGAAATACATTTTTTTTTTGTTCCCCATCCAATTTATGCAACAAAAAAAAAGAAAGTATGAAAAAAAAACCAGATGCATTTTCCCATTGACTTCCATAATAAAAAAAAAAATATTAGAAAATCTGTCAAAAAGCATCCTTTTTTTGTGTACACAAAAAAGAATGCGTTTTGATATAGTGAAAGTCAACGGAAAAACTGATGTATTTGTGTTTTTCATTTTTTTTTTTTTTGCATAAAACGGATGGGGGGGGGGGAACAACAACAAAAAAACGCAGTGTTAACCCAGCGTTAGAAAAAATTATGTAGAGCGTTAGAAAAAATTATGTAGAGCCAGCAAATTATTTTCCTTATGTGTCTATTACAGGAAATTTTCAAGGGCTGAGAAACCAGGTTCAAGAAACAGGTAAGTAATTTGTATTTTGTGGCTGATGGTATATGTTAGACGGCAGAGGTGTAGCTAGGTCAGACAATCTCCAGGTCAGTCCCCGGCTTCTTTGTTTTAAATGTAGTTGCGGATCAGCATGGTCTTAGCTCTATTCGAAGCTCTATTCATTTTCTATGAAGCTGCTGAAGAGAGCAGAGTACAGCTAAGGAGCCAGGGGCAGATCTGGAGATCGCCAGGATGCACAGAGGTTGGACCCCCATGATATCTTATAAATACATTTTAATCAGAAAAACCATTTGAGGCTGGCTTCACACTGCCTTAAAATCTCAGAAAAACGTCAATAAAAACGCCAGTGGCCAGATGTTAGCTGGAAGTCAATGGAAGTTTATGATATGCCTTAAAAACTTGCCATTTTTTTGAGGGGTGATGTTTTTCTCTCCTCTCTGGCATTTTTGAGGCTGCAAGGAAGGTTTTCCCAAATGCAGCGTGCTGAGGGTGTGACGTTTTTTCTCCCATAGACTTCAATGGGATTGTTTTAGTCTCAAAAACGTCTTTGCTCAGCGTATGGTGTTTTTTATTTTTTTTCTGTTATTATTTTTTTTTTTTGGGGGGGGGGGGGGGGGATTCTTTTTGCCGTCTTTGTCTCCTCTTGTGGTCCAGCAACTAGGTCATGTGATGGCAGAGGAAAAAAGTTCAGCACACAAAAGCTAAACTACAAAAAAAATCATTCACACATAAAGTCAAGAAACGCTAGAAATAATGCCAGAAAAAAAAAACACAAACACATGGCAAAAAATGTGTTTGGCTTTTTTCAGGCAAAAAAACAAACAAACGCCAGACACAAAAGTGTGCATGAGGGCTCCCTAAGGCATGGGTCTGGTGCAGAGCTATGGCTCCATACACGACTTGTTCACTAATAATGCAGGGCTGTCATTATCAGTTTAGTCACTGTATTAGAGTCCCTGATGTGTGCTGATATCTGCACAGACCAGAATGGGAGCTACGGCTCATAGTGTGAGAAGTGCTGAATTAGACAATCCCTATATGTTGACTATTCTCCAAAGTTAAAGGAGAAGTTCCACCAGAATTAAAAATCGCAGACAGGGGATGCAAGAACATAATAAGGTAAGCATTCTTACCCATCCCCGTACCCCCGCATCACTGAGTTAGCAATTCCCGCTAGCCACCGGTGTCGCTGCAACATCACATACCCTGCTGATGGACTGCCCGTTCAGTCAATCAGTGACTGGAGCGGAACACTGCTGCAGTCACCGACTGGCTGAGCAATTCCTCAGCCGGGCCGGGTACATAATGTATCCGCCTGCTGGCTGAAAATGACGTCCAACGGCTGAGATCAGCATGCTCCGGGGCCCCCTGATTGCTTGAGATTTTTAACTTTGGTGGGATGTCTCCTTTAAGATGATGCTGGTGCTGTTAATCTGGCCCAGATTTATGTTGAAAATATAAAAGAATTTGATTTCTCAGTCTCACATGGCATGACATGGGTTAAGATGTAACACATATACACTAAACCACTATACAAAAAACCACTAGATTTATCAAACCGCATGAGCCACTGTGATAAATCTTTCTCATTCTTTGACTGTCTTAATTTTGCACTGCTTAAAGCGACTCTGTACTCACAATCTGACCCCCCCAAGCCGCTTGCACCTTCAGATAGCTGCTTTTAATCTAAGATCTGTCCTGGGGTCCGTTCGGCAAGTAATGCAGTTATCGTCCTAAAAAACTACTTTTAAAACTTGCAGTCCTGTGCCCATTGGGAGTATCTATGCCCTAACTTTGCACCACCCCTCAGTCCCCCTCCCCACCCTCTTCATCAATAGGAATGCCACTGGCACATTTTCTCCATGCTGAACACTGCACAGGTCCTTAACGATCCAGCCCATGTGCCGTGCTGACACAGGTGGCGAATAGGAGACAATCTGCCTAATGAAGAAGAGCGTGGGGAGGAGGGACGGAGGGGTGGTGCAAAGTTGGGGCATAGATACTCCCGTTTGGCACAGGCTGCAAGTTTAAAAGTTGTTTTTTAGGACAATAATTGCATCACCTGTTGAACGGACCCCAGGACAGATCTTGGATTGAAAGCAGCTATCCGAAGGTACAAGCGGTTGGGGGGGGGGACAGATTGTGGGTACAGAGTCGCTTTAAAGTGACTCACAGTTTTTTTTTAACCCTTAAGAAATAAATAGCTGCTGTCATAGACTATAGGCTTATGTTATGTCTTGGCATTACCTATTTATTAACTGCAAATTATTCCCACAACTAGCCAGTTATGATTTACATAACATATAATCTTGGTAATGTGGGGTAGTTTTCTGCCTTAGCCAACTGGGTGAATTTGAAAATAATAAACAGATATTCCCGTCTCAACAAATATAGTTAAAGCGACTCTGTACCAACAATCTGTCCCCCCAAACCGCTTGTACCTTCGGATAGCTGCTTTTAATCCAAGATCTGTCCTGGGGTCCATTCGGCAGGTGATGCAGTTATTGTTTTAAAAAACTACTTTTAGGGTATAAACCTACACACCGTATACGCAGCATATTTACTGCTGCGATTACGCAGCAAATACGCAGCAGATTAGATCTAAATAACTGAACACAGCATCAAATCTGCACCATCAAATCTGCGGCGTATTTGTTGCGTATCTGCTGCGTATACGGTGTGTGGGTTTGTACCCTTCAACTGGCAGCCCTGTGTCAAACAGCCGTGGCCTACAGTATTTGTGCCCTAACCTTGCACCACCCCTCTGTCTCTCCTCACCACCCTCCTCATCATTAGGAATGACACTGGCAGGATATTTCCTATTCCTCTGCAGTGAACTACACAGGTGCCTTAACGATCCAGCCCGTGTGCCGGGCTGACACAGTTGATGAATAGGAGACAAGAAGGTACAAGTGGTTTGGGGGGGTCAGATTGTGGGTACAGAGTCTCTTTAAAGGGGTACTCTGGAGAATTAGCCATAGGTTGTATCCATGCTTTCTAGGGCTCTTTCCAACTTCTGCAGCCACTGGTGCTCAAATGCAGAGGGTTCAGAAGAACCAGAGTGTGCTCGAGGCTCGCTTATCTCTATTGAGGTGCAATGTCCTCTGTCTGTGTATCCTAGGAACCAATAGAAGTGAGCTAGACTTTCAATGGACTTGCAGTGGGCCAATGGTGCCCATTGTGCAAGCTTAGCGGCAATACAAAGAATGTTGGGTGGGGAGATGTCTATTATAGAATACCTGCTACATGGGACAGCCTGTTGGAATGATTTGTCAAAGTATTTAATATATTGTTTATTCTTAGTTGTTATGTCTCTAATGTATTAAAAGACAAGTGACTGTTGTGTGTGTTGTCTGTTTGTGTGCAGTGTTTTCTCCACCAAGCAGCCAGGACTCAGGATTGGTTTCCATGTCCTGCAACTCTTCAATCAGCAGCGAGAGCACCAAAGGTGGAGCTGAGTGCGAAGCCTCTACTGAAGCCTCTCCATACACTGTTACTACTATTACCGATGATGGGGAGTAAGGTCATCTGACACTACCAAGAGTTTCACCAAAACTATCAGCAACAATTAAAAGTGCCTATGTATTTAAAGGCAGAGGCATGCTCAGGATCTGTTGCACCAGGATACATGAGTTCCTTTCTTCTGCCTCATCCATTGCTTTGCCATTAAATACAAGTTTTGTTGTTATCATAATGTACAAGTAAATTTACTTACTATTTGATAATGTTATAGTTACCTAAGTTGTGGTAAATTCTTTATTTTTTAGTTAACTGAGGATTTCTTTGATAATGGAGTCTGGGGAAAAAAATGATGGTTTGACCAATTTCCAACCCTGCCACATCAGAGGGGCCAATCAAGAGAAGCCAGCTTGTAGCCATATAAATGTTATTCTATCCTATGAGAATAGATGGCATTGTCACTTAATGGCAGTGCTGAGAAAAAATAGTGTTGTCCAGTTGGTAGCCAGTCAGATGGCTACTTTTGCTACTTTTATTCTTAATCAGCTGTAAAAAGAAAAAAGTTTCAACACTAATAGATACTCTATATTATAAAGATGGGTCTACACTGTGTCATATTGGTTCCTTTGTAGCAAATGCAATGTTTGAAGGCGACCCTATAGTGTAACCTGGGGTTGCAAATACATATGATTTTGGCTAGTTTTAAACTGCTTTTACTGTATTTACCAGAAAACCTTCCATTGTATAAGGTGAATATAGCCATATACCATCATTACCCAATAGAAGCCATAAGAGTGTCATTTTGGTCTATGTTAGTGTAGTATACATCAAGGATTAATGTATGAAATTCTATAAAGCAGTAGAGATAGAGATCCAATCTAAAGCTAGATGGATGCTGGGAAATGTAAAAGGGTTATGCTATTAGGATAACTATAGGGTAAATGGACAAAACAGAAGGGGTCCCCTGCCGAGAGTGCTTCTTATTGCTACTAGTATTTTGTGCTGTCACATTTATTTGTATGGAGCCATGTAGTAGCACATCTTTCTGCCACTGTAGGAGTACTTTTTGGCCCACGGTGAATAAAGGGATTATCCAATAAAAATCTTTTTCTTTAAAATCAGCTGGTTTCAGAAAGTTATATAGATTTGTAAATTACTTCTATTTAAAAATCTCAAGTCTTCCCATACTTATCAGCTGCTGTATGTCCTGCAGGAAGCAGTGTATTCTTTTCAGTCTGACACAGTGCTCTCTGCTGACATCTCTGGCCAAAACAGGAACTGTCCAGGCCAGGAGAGGTTTTTTATGGAGATTTGCTGTTGCTCTGTGCAGTTCCTGTCTCAGACAGAGATGTCATCAGAGAGTACTGTGTAAGACTGGGAAGAATCCCCAATGTTCTGCAGGACATACAGCAGCTGATAATGTGGTGTTATGGGAAGACTTGTGATTTTTAAACAGAAGTAAATGACAAATTTATATAACTTTCTGAAACCAGTTGATTTGAAAGAAACAGATTTTCCCTGGATAACCCCTCTAAAGCTAAACACCAGGGGTGTCAGCTCCCTGACTTATGACCATGGGTGGAGAGTTGGAAGGTTCACATTGAAATAGTAACAACCTGTGTCATCATTTTTAAAGGGGTTATCCGGTGCTACAAAAACATGGCCACTCTCCCCCCCCCCCCCCCCCTCTTGTCTCCAGTTCAGGTGTGGTTTGCAACTAAGCTTCATTTACTTCAATGGAACTGAGTTTCAAAACCGCACCCAAACTGGAGACAACAGTAGGGGAAAAGTGGCCATGTTTTTGTAGCGCTGGATAACCCCTTTAATGCTGGTCTTTTTCCAGAGCCACATTTCCTTAACATGTACACTAGACAGGTGCATAACTATTCTATCCATTTTAGATGAGGGCTTCTTTGCTCATGTGACCTGATTGTACAGTGTTGCAAAAAATTTTAGTGAATTGATGCATTGTGACTGCAATCTAACAGTCCTAAAATAATGATTTTTGGTCACAAGTTGCTTCCATAAATCTCAATGCAAGCCATGGATGATTGTGACTTGGCTGTCACAACTGTAATAGGCTTAGATGAGAATTGCTGTTGCATTACCAAGGTCATTGTGTAGCCCCAGCCTTATGTAAGTGCAACTCTTAGAGCACTTCTGTTCCTAAAATATTAACAGGTAAAATACAACAAAGATAACCAGAGCCAGGCCTTCACAGTAGTCAACAGTTTGTATATGTCATATTTTAATAAGATGTTCTGCTGTTTGATGTTGACATGTTCTCAAAAAGTTACTTTTGTGTTGGAAAGCAATCCATAATACACACTTTACATACTATGGGCCAGATTTATGAAAGGTGTAAAACAGGAACTGGTGTAAACTGCTTATAGCAACCAATCACAGCTCAGCTTTCATTTCACCAGAGCTGAAACCCTAGCTGTGATTGGATGCTGTGGACAGTTTCTATTTTACGCCTTTGATAAATCATGTTTACTTATACCTTTTATATGCATTACCTTATTATTATATGATTACCTTTTACATGCAGGGTTGAGAGTATAACAGTTGTACTTTCTATTTCACAGAGGCATCTGCCTTTGATTTGCAGTATATACAAGTTTTTACGTTTTGTTAGATTTCTGAGTATTGTTGTGTGATGCATTGCTTTTATTAACCCAACCTTTTATCGGTTAAGTGTACGGAATCCAGAGTGTTCATCCTAGTGTGGAAATGTTACAATGTGTTGTGTTCTTTTTCCACCCTCTGGGCTGAGATGCACTGTTGTTGCAGCTGCAATGAAAATAAAAAATGTTATTGATGACTAAATCTACCTGTGTGTATACTTGGTAAGCTGTATTAAAGTAGAAAAAAAAAAAATTACTTGTATTTTTTTCGCTTTGTGCTTTTGAAAACATCTATTTGATTTCGCCCCCATCTGTTGTAATCAATAACCTGACCATCTTGTTTTTTTATTAAATGTACTTACTCTTAATTTCATCCACCAGTGGTTTTAGAGAGAATAATGTGGAGTTACCTATATGGCTTTGACATTATAAATCACTTCTTGAGGCTGAATCGTATAGCGGTATCGATTGATCCTGATATATCACAGAAATTTACTGTCACTTCTGTTTTCAATTAAAGATACAATCAGTCAGATAATGACTTAATTGGATTTTACAGAAGATTGAGTTTTATTGCCTAGTGCTTTACGAGTTTAGTTAAGGGAGATCATTTTATCACACTTGTCAGCCAGTTACTGCAGTCCCTGTGCCCTTCTAGCGCTGCTATTGTGACAAAGCCACTCACAATGGGGCAGGGCGGGCTGCTATACTGATGACTATTAGGATATATTCATGTTATAAAGAATATATTGGACAGCAGAGATATTGGACATTGAGCCAACCTCATTTTTTTCTTATCCTTCTGCTGATGGCAGCTTGGAAATAGTGTCTGAAATTTTAACAATTTGCCCATATAGCCCCCCACCCCCTTACACTTGGCTACATGAGGGTTGCCAGCTCAGCAAATCACGTCTTCCCAGTGTGGAGGTTAATCTGGTATCCATAATACCCAATGCAAAACTGTCTTGGTTATTTATTTATTTGTTCTAGGCTTTTCTTTGAGACACTTAATTATTTTGATACCAGAATGAAGGATGGAAGTATAAGATGACCAGAGACATAACATAATTGTCAGGCTAAAGGTCTTTCAGCTGATAAATAAAATGGCTGATGCCAGTTCTAAGGTTTGTTTTTCTTAGATTCCCTTGAGCTTAAAGGGGTTATCCAGCGAAAATCTTTTTCTTTCAGATCAACTGATATCAGAAAGTTATATAGATTTGTAATTTACTTCTATTAAAAAATGTCAAGTCCTCCCGTACTTATTAGCTGCTGTTTGTCCTGCAGGAAATGTTGTTTTCTTTTCAGTCTGACACAGTGCTCACTGCTGACATCTCTGGCCGAGACAGGAACTGTCCAGAGCAGGAGAGGATTTCTATGGGGATTCATAGAAAACTGATATCAGTTGATTTAAAAGAACAAGATTTTCGCTGGACAACTCCTTTAACCCCTTAGCGACCCATGACGTATCTGATACGTCATGGTGCCGCTTGGGGTGTTCAGAGCGGGGTCCCGCCGGGACCCCGCTCTGAACGGCGCTGATCCCGGCTGACTCGTGCAGCCGGGCAGTGCCTCTATTAGCCGGCGCGGGTCCCGTTGCCGCGCCGGCTAATTAAGCCTCTAAGTGCAGCTGTCAAACCTGACAGCTGCATTTAGAGGCACTGCGCCGCACGTCCCTGGTGTCTAGTGGGACGGATCTCCCCCCTGCGATGCGATCGCGGGGGGAGATCCGTTCTTCTGCCCGTGCCGGGCCTCAGCGTCGGAATGACGCAGATCCCGGCTCGGCAATAGATTGCTATGGCCTGCAGCAGGCCATAGTAATCTATGACCGATCTAATCGATCTTTGCTGTGTATATACACAGCATTGATCTCTATGAGAAATCAGTGCTGTCTATATACAAGTCCCCCAGGGGGGCTTCTAGTTACAGTAAAAAAAAAAGTAAAAAAGTGTTTTTATTAATAAAAAATCCCCTCCCCTAATAAAAGTCCAAATCACCCCCCTTTCCCATTTTATAAATATAAATTAATAAATAAATAAACATATTTAGTATCGCCGCGCGTGTAATCGCCCGAACTATTAATTAATCACATTCCTGATCTCGCACGGTGAACGGCGTCAGCGCAAAAAAATTCCAAAGTGCAAAATTGCGCATTTTTGGTCGCATCAAATCCAGAAAAAATGTAATAAAAAACGATCAAAAAGTCGTATATGCGCAATCAAGGTACCGATAGAAAGAACACATCATGGCGCAAAAACTGACACCTCACACAGCCCCATAGACCAAAGGATAAAAGCGCTATAACCCTGGGAATGGAGCGATTTTAAGGAACGTATATTTGTTAACAATGGTTTGAATTTTTTACAGGCCATCCGATACAATATAAGTTATATGTTATATATCATTGTAATCGTAACGACTTGAGGAACATGCATAACAAGTCAGTTTTACCATAGGACGGACGGCGTAAATGCAAAACTCCCCGAAATCAAAACAAATTCGTTTTTTTTTTCAATTTGACAGCGCAAATGATTTTTTTCCGGTTTCGCAGCATATTTTATGGAAAAATAATGCCTGTCATTGCAAAGTACAATTGGTTTCGCAAAAAATAAGCGCTCATATACGTCTCTAGGTGAAAAAATGCAAGCGCTATGGACTTTTAAACTTAAAATGGAATAAGCAAAAGCGCAAAAACTAAAATAGGCTTTGACCTTAAGGGGTTAAGGACTTGGGTGAGGATCTGCCAACCCTCATAGATGGAGACAATTGGTGGATTCCACTGACAGATTTCTCTTTCTCTCTAGGATAATAGATACATAGATCTAAAAAAAAAAAAAAAAGGAAAAGATCTGCTGGCACCCTTACACTATTTTGAGGCGTTGCATTTCACCTGTTTTTTGTCACCCTCTGCTGCCATGTTAGTTGGAAGACATTAGGAAAATACAAACTACACCCACTGTGCTTGTTTGTGGCATTTGTTTTCACCTGGACTGGGGTTTGTGGGTCAAGAGGTTTGGCAGTTTTTTTAAAAAAATCAGCACCCAGTGGTATTTTTCAACCATTCATTGTGTGTTTAGGTTTTTTGTTTGTTTTTGTAGTGTTTTATCACATTATTTTAGAGAAGTCTATGAATTACATGATTAAAGTAAGGCAGAATTTGTAGGGAAAAATCAATCACATACCAGAAAATATGAGTGTAAGGAGTAGGCCTTGTGGCAATAATAACAGGTCATGTGATGGAAAAGGAATAATTGAATGGCATGATAAAAAAAAAAAAAGTTTAAAAAATGTAAATAAAAGTTTTTTGTTTTTTTTAAGCTTTAGAAAAGTGCATGGAAGGGGGAATGAAAGTATGTTTATACAATTCTGAGTTACACATCCAGTCTGATTTTCTGTACAGGAGGGATTGGACAATTGATAGGCTTGTTCTGTGCTCCTGTTGACAATGAGAATAAAATAAAGCCATATGTTTTTACAGCCAAAATAGACAATTCCAAAATAACTAATATATGTGAAAAGAGTGGAAGGGAGAACTAATGGTGAGTGTATGGGAAGCCACATTGCTCGGATCTTCCCACACTTACATATATTTAGGATTACAGGATTAGGACCAATACAATAAAACCTGCTTGTGTCTACTGTACAGGATCTATTAAAATAGTTGCCGAAAACCTAAAATAATAGAAGGACAATGTATTATGTGAATATAAATATTTTTTCTTATCTGATATGACAAGGACAATATCTGATGGGAATATATCATTTGTGCATCCTCCTCCGGTCAGTCCCGGCTAGTTGCTGCAGCAGATGCGCTTCTCCCTCCTCCTCGGTTATTATTACCGGATCCAGGAGCGCTGCCCGGTACACGGGAGACATCCCTGCACCAGCGTGGTAATGCCCTCCATGCCCTGGCACTGGCTGGCACTCCTTCTACACCCCTTCCTTGCCAGGGCACAATGGATCATACATTTCACGTGTAAATAATTGCTCTTGTGTATTGTATGGGGAGGCAGGATAAAGGGAACAGAAATGTAGGTTATTATAGGGGAGCTTTATAATGGGAAATAATAAATAACTATATATATATAGAGAGAGAAATAATGACACCAGTGTATATTCCTCTGCATTATGGGATCGGTGTTACAGCGTTGTATGCCTTTCCCAATGTATATAGAGGTGTTTTATGGTAACATACATTTTACTAGAATCTTTTATGGCATACAGTATTTAGTATTGTAAATAATTATAAATGATGGGTACAATATATGCACAATGTTTGTGTGTGGATGGATAGAGAGATATATTCGTGATACTGATCCTGTGATAACTATTTAGGGAGGTAGACGAGGTATAGGAGATTATATATATATATATATATATATATATATATATATATATATATATATATATATATATATGGTACTGGAGGGATATCCATATAGACCATGTAATAACCCTGTCTCCCTAGCAGTTTGACAGGATGGCAGGAATCCATCTTCACCAGGGGACAGGGATGCATAGAGATGCCCCAGTAATAGATATATGGAGAGACATGAAGCTGTGAGGCTATGAGCAGTGTCAGCCCAGAGGGCAGCCCCCGCTATAAGGAATAGCAGCTTCTCTATAACTGTATAGTTATCGCTGCACAGTGAGCAGCCTAGCAGGGGACAGCCTATCAGTCATCCGGCCCATTACCCTGTCCCTATCACTTGTACAGCCCCGGGCTCTATCCCATTCCCCAGCATGGCACCTGCTGTGAGCGCTGGTTATAGGACATGGATAGTTCCCCAGCCGCCTGCTGTCACTGTATACATCCTGCTGTGTACACACTGTAGCAGCTCCTGTCTGTGCACCAGACCTGGCAGCCAGTCAGAGGAAACTGGGAACCAATTCAGATGGAAAGTGCCACGAAATGTAAACTTATTAAATAAAGACCAAGCAACAGCATCAGCCAGAGAGATGGGAAGGTTCCTGCAGATGGCTGACATATAGCACTGCTTCTCAGGGAAGACCACAGGCAATACTGGACTGGCTGATAGCTACAATACATTGTATTCTGCACTGAGAAGTTTGATAAGTTGCAAGGCTATAGGCAGTTCCTATGTGATAGTGTGAGGCTCTGCCATGCATAGGTGCTGGGTTCCCAGACATGGGGCAGCCTGTGGCCAGATGCAGACCCATTCTCTCTCAGAGGCGATAACTACTAACGCCTTATAGTCACCTTGAAATTTCCTCTGCTATTTTCCAATTAACAGCTTAATAGCCCTGGAAACCGAGTTCATGTGGTGAAGTTTACCATGGCCCCTTTCTATGAAAGGCTTTCTGCTGGGATCCCATTATGTGCCTGAATAAACCTTTTCTCAGCACGCTAAGAGCACTGGAGGTTGTCAGGTGTTGGGTTACAATAGACTTTCAGGCAGGAGACATTGTGCCAACATAAATACAAACTTGGCCCTATAGGGGTATGTTGTCAAATAGTAGGATATGTACAACATTCCCAGCAAATTAAGTAGGAGAAAGGGATTAGCGCACTTTATCAATGGAGTGTTAAGATGTGCCCAGCAGTGTATACAGGGGGGACAGGGGGCCTCTGCATCAGGGGGTGTATACTGACGGCACACAAGAATCATTGCATTAGCTCACCAATAGAATACAGAACACACTTAAGATTTTTTTTTTAAATCATTATAATATTGAGACTTTTCACCCTACTCCTGAATATTCCTCCAGAATGTAATGTACAAGGGCAGACAATATACTGTCACACTGCCTCCAGTCTCTACAGCGAGGGTGAGGGTAAAAGTGGGGCGAAACCTCAAAATGATCATGTGGACTGTAATATTTTATAACATAACAAATATATGGTGTGTTCTAAAGCTTTATTATTGTTTTGTATGGATTGGAGATCTTCTTGTAGCACCATTATTTATGATGGGACATATATTACTTTATAATGCCAGCTCACTGGTATGGTATGAGATATCACATATGATAATATCTGGGAGATATTGAACAGGTATATACATGTAAAATGGTATATATATATATATATATATATATATATATATATATATCAGATTAGAGGATAGAGATAGAAAAGAGTACAAGTAGATGTGAATAAATTACCATAGTTAGCAAAAGACATAAATATATGTACTGTGAGAAATAGATAGATAGATAGATAGATAGATAGATAGATAGATAGGAGATAGATAGATAGATAGATAGATAGATAGATAGATAGATAGATAGATAGATAGATAGATAGATAGATAGGAGATAGATAGGAGATAGATGATAGATAAATAGATAGATGATAGATAGGAGATAGATAGATAGATAGGAGATAGATAGGAGATAGATACATAGATAGATAGATAGGAGATAGATAGATAGATAGATAGATAGATAGATAGATAGATAGATAGATAGATAGATAGGAGATAGATAGATAGATAGATAGATAGATAGATAGGAGATAGACAGATAGATAGATAGATAGATAGATAGATAGATAGATAGATAGATAGATAGGAGATAGATACATAGATAGATAGATAGATAGATAGATAGATAGATAGATAATAATTCGATATAGCATATAGAATAAATAGGCGTCAGGTAGAGAATGTCGGGCGACTCTTTTCCCCTCACCTTTCTAGAGAGCAGAGAGGTCGGGGAATGTATACATGGTATATATAGTGTCTTTTGTTTGGAACAATATGTGAAACCCGACCTTGCTGTGAAGCTCCTGTGAATAGCCGTGTAAATCATATAGTGGAGAAGCAGAGGACAATGAAATACTTATATTTCCTTTGTGCGCAGGAAAGAAAAGCTTGGTAGAAAAGTGACAAGAACATTTGTTAGTTGGGTGGAAATATGTTGTGCTGCTGCTGCTGCAATAAGGTTTAGTACTATGGAGAACACAAGTGAGCATGCTGAGCCAGGAGAATGGGCTTTGTACTGGCACTGGAAGGGTTACATGCCCAGGAAGGTGCCCAGGATTAATGCTCATTGCACCTCAGCCAGTATCCCACACAGACAACGCACTGGAGACAACTGGGATTTAATGAACTTAATAAAGTTAATTCCGAGCTGGGAAATAGGAGCTGGGAGTGTGTAGCAAAATCTAACTGCATGTGCGCCCTCCATCTTGCTGACAATCCATTACAGCAGCTTCCTATAACACAAGTAACTTCATAAACAGCAGGATTATTGTGCAATTCTTCAGTTTCATCGTTTCCTCCCCAAGTCTCCCAATAAATAGGTATCCCATCTCTCCCTGTAGGACCCAGCAGCAGGCAGTATTTTGTGGTGACTTAGCACCTGGGCACAGGCAGCCATTACAGCCTCCTCCTTCATTTATCTGCCCCATAATCCCCCTGACATTTATTCTGTGTAATAGATGAGAAGGCAGCCACATATACACTGCTGTGTATCCAGCTCACTATTTGTACAGCTGACACACTGGTAACACCACAAGGACATGGAGCATTCTTATAGGACTTGGCAGCTTTACTTTAGTTGCCGTAAAGCAATCTGATAACCAAATGGGATGCATTTTGACAGAAACAAACAACTGAGGATTCCAGTAGTAGTATATGGCTAGAATGTACTGTAGTAATATCACAGTATGATGGTTGCCCTATGACCTTTGGCTGCCCCAGCACTAAGCTGTTTGACCCCTTGATCCTGGACAAGGTGGCAGAAGAAACCGTCTCCCTTCTACCCCTCAGGTGGATGATGGGGGTGACCATAGAGAATGTGATGAGGTTCCCTATGCTGGACTAGGCTAGAGAAGAGGATAAGAGGCGGAGACATGATGATAAGAGGAGGGGGAGAGCTGCCACCTATCTCCCCCCTGTCAGGCTCACACTCACACAGCCGGGACAGGACAGGCAGCTGCAGCCTTGTATCCTTATAGTTACAGCTTACCTGACAAGTGGCCTGTGCACACCAGGCGGCTGGGGATGTAGCCCAGGACTCAGGATCTTATACCAGCTCAGAACCGCACAGAAGCCGCATCTCTACTCTATGCGGACAGCGCTTCTCCTGCTCCCATAGACTGGTGTTAGCGGCTGGACTATGAATGGTTACGGCTCTCCCTACCTGTACATGGGGGGCCCGGTATCACAGCCCCGAGCCCCCCTACAGAGGACCCCGAAGTGTGCCCGGTGCAGGAACCACGGGGTCCTCTCCTGGCTGAAGGGCCACAAGCGCTACTGCCGCTTCAAGGACTGTACGTGTGAGAAATGCATCCTGATCATAGAGCGGCAGCGGGTGATGGCGGCACAGGTGGCCCTCAGGAGGCAGCAGGCCAACGAGAGCCTGGAGAGCCTCATCCCGGACACTCTCCGATCTATGCCAGGCCTGCCCGCCGACACCAGTCAGCCCGCCGCCCGGCCCGGAGAGATGGCCATCAGGTGGGCACAGGAGCCGTCCTCTACCATGCAGCTGCCAGGGAAGACGGGTATGTACCACCACAGGCTGTAATAGAGGGTAATAATACACCATACTGCTCCTAATAATAACTATGCCACATAGCCAACACAATGATAATAATAGAGACCCAAAGGCTGCTGGGGACAGAGGATAGACGCATCGGTCAACTATACAAACGTATATGCGAGGAGGAGACATAACAATACATTTATTCTGGAAGAGATTAGGAAAATAAATACCATGCATGTCTTATCGCCTATTTATTTATGTATCTATTTATGTATATACAGTATCTAATATCTATCTATCTATCTCCTATCTATCTATCTATCTATCTATCTATCGCTCTATCAATCACCTATTTGTCTGTATATCTATCTATCCATCCATCTCCAGTATGTCTTGCTTAGGTGCCATACATTAAAGTGCAAAGCAAATTTCCCAGCCTTTAATGTAAAACTCCTCTTTTCTTTCCTGGTCATTGATATAAATTTAATTGAATGATGTAACATATCAAAGATGGAACAAGTTACTATTTATCAATATCATCTAGACCCATAGTTTTGCCCCGGTGCCATCCCAGCCTCCTATCTGGCCGGTGTCAGTGATCGGGGATAAGTGGCATTTCCTGGGCACACATTGGCAGCTGCCAGGACTGCCCGGTGCCCCTAGCTGCAGGGTGTGGATACAATCACTGTGTATGAAGCTGCTGTCAGTCGCTGCCGATGCGGTTTATCACATTATGAGTTATTATAAGTCCCCGGGCCACTTCTCAGCTCAGATGAAGGAGACAAGTAGTGGGGCATAGTGATACATTGCTCAAGGAGGAAAGCAAGGGTAGCCTCAACCCGTGC
The DNA here is from genome assembly GCF_027789765.1 of Dendropsophus ebraccatus. Classification (NCBI taxonomy): domain Eukaryota; kingdom Metazoa; phylum Chordata; class Amphibia; order Anura; family Hylidae; genus Dendropsophus; species Dendropsophus ebraccatus. The sequence continues at coordinate 62,406,391 of NC_091456.1, forward strand.
CAAAACATGTCACCGGGAGTACGGGGGATCAAGTTACCGGAGAACTCCGAGCATCCTCCCTCATGTCACCGGGAGTACGGGGGATCAAGTTACCGGAGAACTCCGAGCATCCTCCCTCATGTCACCGGGAGTACGGGGGATCAAGTTACCGGAGAACTCCGAGCATCCTCCCTCATGTCACCGGGAGTACGGGGGATCAAGTTACCGGAGAACTCCGAGCATCCGCTCTCAGAGACAGGATGCTCCACACACACTTCGTGCAGGACCGGGAGCCGGGAGAGAGAACCGACAGATACATGCATCGCGATCCAGTAGAGATAGATATGAGATACAGCTGATAAATACATTGATAAACGTATAAATACGCGGATAGACAGGTAAATATAGAAATAGATATGAGCTACGTATGTACATGCAGAACGAAACAATACAATACAATACTAAATAGCATAGTTTCATTCAAAAGGAAATGAAGAAGACGATAATTTTGTCAATTTAGCTCAATATATATTCAACATATACTAATGGTGCGTTTACACAGAAAGATTTATCTGACAGATTTTTGAAGCCAAAGCCAGGTATGGATTTGAAAAGAGGAGAGATTCCAGCCTTTCCTTTATTACCCGTTCCCTTTTTATAGTCTGTTCCTGGCTTTGGCTTCAAAGATCTATAACATTTATTTTTATCCAAGTAAATGTGTGTCTGTTAAATCTATCAATCTATCTATCTATCTATCTATCTATCTATCTATCTATCTATCTATCTATCTATCTATCTGTCTATCTCCTATCTATCTTGCTTTCTTTAGATATAATACTACATATATATATATATATATATATATATATATATATATATATATATATATATATATATATATTGATACAATGTATATGTATAATAGAAGAAACAAAAAGATGCCTGGCTACTTTACCACCACAAGTTCCTATGCATGAGTGATATCATTGAGTGCAGTGGTGAGGAGGAGCGGTGCTTTACCATCTATACAAGCCCTCCTTCTCTGTGGGGAGGACAGTGACCTGTATGGGCACCTTGTTGTATCCCGGGGGTCCATTGGTATCAGTGTAATGCAATGTGTCCTCTGAGTGATGAGCCCAATATAGTGCAGGCTCCCTGGGGATCGGGCAGTGCTCTCACTCTTTCATTCACTACTAGATTAGTAGACAGCACAACAAATATTTGGAATAAGAAATATATTTTTTTTTATCATATTACTAGATTTCCTTTGTAAGATAAAATAATGGGATTTATAATATTAAAAAAATGACTTATAAGATATGGTACTACTATTGCAGCTCCTCTTCTTCTTCAGCAGCAGGTTGTATGTGTATATTGCGAGTTCTCTCCCATAATATACTGGACAGAGTGCAGGATTTCAGACGTATGTAAAAAAAACCTTATTCAGTTATCAAGGCTCGGGAAAGCTCTTTACTGCTTATTGGAAAAATAGTGTAAAGTCCCGCGTGTTATTTACTCCTGTGCATTAGCATTATTTTTATTATCAATAAAAAAATTTTTGTATAAGTTTGGTTTGTTGCTTCAAACAGTAAAAACAGAATATTTTTTCAATTTTCAAGTACCACTTTTGTGCAGGCAGATACATATACTTGAAAGAAATTGATTAAAATGTTAATAACCAGATGCTAATAATTATTATATAAAATAATTATAATTATAGTGGGCTAAGGATGTTCACCAATATTCATTGTCAGATTGGTTATCTCAGGTAGCTATATACCAACAGTGTCATTTATATAATGCAATTTTTGCAATCTGTATCTGTCAGTGTGGGGCTGTGTTCACACAATGGATTAAAATTGGACATGAATTTGGGAGGCAGATTTGTTGCAGGTGTGCAGCAGATTCATATAAGGATCTTGTCATAGGCTAGGTTTACACATAGTATTTCTATCTTTTTTTCAACCAAAACCAGAAGTGGGTTGAAAAAAAACAGAAATTGGGCAAACCTTTCCATTATAATTTTTTCCTGTCAGTTCCACTCCTGGATTTGGTTGAAAAAAACAGTGACTAAAAAGACTGATGGAAATACTATGTGTTACCATACAGCTATTCATCCATGTAACCCTGTAAATAAGTTAAATTCCATTTATTTCCACAACAGATTTTTTTTCTGAACCGCAGAGATGTTCCACTGTAGGTAGATGGGGTTATGGAAACCCTATTCACATGTATTAGATGTAGATTGATGTCAGATTTAATAGTTTCTAAGCAAAATATGTGTTAAAATCCATGTAAATAAAAGACTTATATGCTCATACCCTGAGGCCATCTAAGAAAATAAAAAAAATATTCTATGGGCATACCCTTGGGTGTGTTCAATTTTTTTTCTTTTTCCCCATGTGGATTTTGATGTGTTTTATGCACTTAAATCTGTGAGATATCTGATGGCAATCTGCTCCCCATCAAAATGTCCTCAGTAGAAATAAGTGTTATATCCCTTATCTGTGTGTAATGCTAAAAATGACCCATTAAATGACAATAGGGCTAATCCTTCTATGCATCTGCTGTAGATTTGATGCATAAATGATAAATTAGAGGCACAGATTATAATCCATTGTGTTTATACATCTTTGTAGTGTCCCATCAGATAGATAGATACAAATATTTTTTTTAAACAAATTGTTATAATAATATTTATAGTTATACTAGAGTGTTTGTTTTTTTGTTTAATTTTCAGAAATTAATAAAAAAAAAATGTAAATTATAAAGATAAGATTTATGCTTTTGGAAACCCTTCTGATTTAGACAAAAAAATACTGCTACAAAAACTGCACTGGCATTAAAAACAAAAAAAAGACACAGGTCAATCTCCCTTAGTGATAAAGATTTTTTTTTTTCATTTGTTTTTTCTGTAAATATTGGTTCATGAGCTCTTTGGCTTCTATAATTAATTGGTCATAGGAATATTATCCCCAGGAGTATTTATATATTCAAAAGAATATAGAGTACAATAATAATATATACTGAAATTCATACATGTATAATGTATATGCCTTATAAGCAAGTGTTTAACTATTTTTTTCTGTTGGGTTCCCTGATTTTTCAGATCTGTCAGAGGAGAGATTAGGTGACAGCAGCGGTACTGACAATGGAGAAAGCTACAGTGACAAAGATACAGATCAAAGGTCTCCCCCAGATGTGAAGCCTTGCTGTACCCCAGAAAGCCCTGAAGTGGTATCAGTGGATGAGTCAGGCTATCCAGCACAAAAGAATTGCAGCAGTGCTGAAAGTACACCAGATAGCCCCAAGTACCAAGCAGAGCACAACCATCTTATTATTGAGGGCTCCTCTGGCACAGTGTCTTTGCCATTTAGCTTGAAGTCCAACAGACCTCCTCTAGAGGTACTTAAGAAAATATTTCCAAGCCAAAAACCTACTGTGCTAGAACTTATCTTAAAAGGATGTGGGGGTGACCTTGTTGGTGCTGTAGAAGTCCTTCTATCAAGCAGATCTTCTATGACAGGAGAGAGAACTGCAACTGATCCAGATGGCATTATGTTACCTTCTAATGGTCACCTTTTCGAGCATACCCTTGGCTCATATCCATTGTCTTCCTCCAAGTGGTCAGTGGGATCAGCCTTCAGAGTACCAGATACACTCCGTTTCTCAGCAGATTCTAACAATGTGGTTCCAAATCCACTAGCTGTGCCCTTACAGCATCCCTTCCCACAACCACCCAGGTACCCACTACTACTGAGGAACACTTTAGCAAGGAACCAGTCTAGCCCCTTTCTGCCCAATGATGTTACTTTATGGAACACAATGACTCTACAACAACAATACCAACTTAGGTCTCAGTATGTAAGTCCTTTCTCTGGAACTTCCTCCAGTGTCTTCAGGAGCTCACCTGTCCTTCCCCCAAGACCTCCTGAAGATCCCAGGATCCCTGGCTCTGAAGACAATTGTTCTATTGTAGTAAAGCAGCCCATTTACACAGAGGAAGACTATGAGGAGAGATCAGATTCAGCTGATTCTAGAATACTCAACAGTTCTTCTTAACAGACAACGGTGGTCGTACACACATCTGCATAAGACTGAAAGACACATTTTATTTAATAGGCCAATATTCATTGCACTTATGGAAGCAATAAATAGTGTATACTCTTTTTTTTTTTTTTTTTTGCTGTGGGACTGTGTAAATAATATTTGGCTAGATCACCTGCCTGATGTATAGAATTATTCTTAAGAGACTGAGGACCTATGTATTGTATTCTAGAATAGCATTCTACAAGGGTCAATGAAATATACAGCTGAATATGTAGCTGAAAATACTCTGATTCGACATTCAGTGTTGTTTCTAAGTATTTATAGTCTCTAATAACTGTTATAAGTAAGAGGGACATCAATTAAATATGCAAATCTTATGCACAGTCTGTTCACAGAGAAAACATATGTGATGATAATATAATACTACAAACAATATGTGAACTGCATGAAATGTATTGTTAAATGAGGCCAGGATGAACATTGTCAGGTTAATGTAGCATGCTGAGAACTCTAGATGAAATAAAAATGATGATGAGCATGTCATTTATTATTGTAGTTTGTCAAATGAAATGAGCGCACACCTATGAACAAGCCATCTGCATGCTGGGAATCTCAGTCACTCAACAAGTGTATTCAGGGGAGCAGATTGTTGATAATGTATTCCAGCTTTTTCTTTGTTTTGTTTGAATAAAGTTTATGTTGAAATAATAATAAATGGTAGTCCCAAACACATTAAAATATTTTGTAGAAAATATATGGGATTTTTAGGAAGAGGTAAGCTAGAAGAATAGGCCATCAACGTCATAGATAGACTATATCTTGTACAATCACAAGACCCAGTAAGTGAGTATAACATGATCCTTACTGTTAAATGAAAAGATTAAAGGTGAAAACACATTCTTTTGGAAACTAACGAGATGAAGTTAAAAATGCAACTGCAACACGAATTGATCTGGTATTTCAACTCCAAATTACAGTATTTGAGAACGCTATGACATATTGAGATGATGTTTTTACTGGCATTGTATTATTTTTACTGACATGATATTGTTATGTACTAAAATACCCTACATGATGGTGTTATATGATGTAGAAGTCATTCATCTATACGGTGAGATGTCTTCATCATGTATGATTATGTAATTGTGGAACTACCCTTAGCTATGTGCGACCAGTGCGGTCTCACAGGGCGACACGGCCTCCAGACTGTCAGGGAGGAGCACCATCAGGATGGGTAAGTAACGTCACTAGAGCGCCGCCTGCAGAACAGAAAAGAGGAGGTGCGCAGGAGAAGCCAGGTGAGTATTGATGTATTTTTTTTTTTAATATTACGGAGGATGCCTACATGGGTGGGGAGTAAGAAGGGGGTAACTACCAATGGGATGTTAACATGGTAGATGCTGCTATTAGTTGTGGGGATTTACAACCGGGGCATAACTACTGTACCTACAGGGGCATAACATTTACCGGGGGAACTTCCTACAGGGGGATGTTTACTTACTAGGGGTGTTAGCTGCATTGGGAGGACTACCTAATAGGGCTCTACATAATGTATGGATACACAGAGGGGGCCTAACTAGTAAATGAATGCATAGAGGGGGCCTAACTACTACTATACACAGAGGGGCTTAAAGAGGTTTTCTGATGGTGCGTTTACACAGAGAGATTTATCTGACAGAAATTTTAAGCCAAACCCAGGAATGGATTTGAAAAGAGGAGAAATGTCAGTTTTTCCTTTATGACCTGTTGCTGTCAGAATTTCAGCAACATCTAGTAACATGCTGCTCCTATCAGAAATGGCCGCTCAGCATAAACTCTATACTGACTATGCTGATTGTCCATTTATGGTGGGAGTGGTACGTCAACAGATGTGGCTGAAATGCTGGCAGTAGTGAAAAGTGGGTGGGCCAGGATCTGGCAGCTGCGGGGTAGTGAGACAGGTATGTATACATCACTGTCATATCCATCAACTCTGATCAGAGAAGACATCACTTGTGAGTAACTGGATATAAGTCACTGTTATTATTTATACAGTCTAAGGAGCCTGTGTAGAGCTGGTATCTACCAGTATATGGTCATTAAAAAGGGGGATGTATACACACATGCATGTTACATATACACCAACAGTACTAAAACACACACTCATACACACATGACATAGATACACACATATATACAGTAAAGACATAAACTCATGCACATATACAGTCACATGACAGATACATATGCACATATACAGACACATGACATAGATACAAACATGCATGTATAAAGTCACATGACATACATATGCACATACACAGACAGCTGACATAAATACACACATATGCACATATACAGTACAGACACATGACATAAATACACACATATGCACATACACAGACACAAACACACTCAATTAATGTAGGGAAGATGCAGGTCTGTTCATAGTACCTCCTCTTCCTTCACAGCAGCGTCTCCTGCCCTTCCTCCTCTGTTCCGACATCTTAAGGGGAGCAGGAAGAAGCCCGAGCTCCTAGTGAGGAGGTGGGGGAGGGGTCCATGGTGAAGTGGAGGGGGCCTTGCCTCTCTCCTCTATTCTGTCTCCATATAGTGTGCACTATATAGTGTGCACGGAAAACCTTGAAATTAGTATTCTGGGAAAGTGCGGGGGTTGGGGGGGGGGTGGCGGCTGTTTGAGGTTACCATGAAGCCCCCCCCCCATTGCATTGGCCTGCTCCACTGATAATCATTAGAAGGGACAAGCAGCTCGGATCGGTGCTCTGGGGGCACCATTATAGCGGTGTATGTGCAGTAATAGCAGTGAAATAGACAATAAAACAGATTAAGATAAATTCATGATACTCTGGATACACTCAAAAGCTGGGTTCACACTACGTATATTTCAGTCAGTATTGTGGTCCTCATATTGCAACCAAAACCAGGAGTGGATTAAAAACACAGAAAGGATCTGTCCACATAATGTTGTAATTGAGTGGATGGCCATCATATAACGGTAAATAACTGCCATTATTTTTATACAACGGCCGTTGTTCTAAAATAACAGCAAATATTTGCTGTTATATGACGGCCATCCACTCAATTACAACATTATGTGGACAGATCCTTTCTGTGTTTTTAATCCACTCCTTGTTTTGGTTGCAATATGAGGACCACAATACTGACTGAAATATACGTAGTGTGAACATAGCCAAAAGGTGCATGACAGCCTTCATAACATAGCAGCTGGTAGACAGGTACTAGGACACTGCACAATCACAGTGTCCCAAATAGTAGCCAGCGCCCCCCCCCCCCCCCCACACAGTATTGTCCCATACAGTAGTCAGACCCCACATTAGTGATTAGTGTCCCATATTGTAGACAGCCCCCACAATAGTGTCTAATAAAGTAGCCAGTCCCCACAATAGTGTATCATTTACTAGCCAGTCCCCACAATAGTGTCCCATATAATAGCCAGTCTGCACAATAGTAATTAGTGTCCCATAAAGTGGCCAGTCCCCACATTAATGATTAGTGTCCCTTATAGTAGCCAGCCTCCATAATAGTGCCCCATATAGTAGCCAGTCCCCACATTAGTGATTAGTGTCCCTTATAGAAGCCAGTCCCCACATTAGTGATTAGTGTCCCTTATAGAAGCCAGTCCCCACATTAGTGATTAGTGTCCCATATAGTAGCCAGTCCCCACATTAGTGATTAGTGTCCCATATAGTAGCCAGTCCCCACATTAGTGATTAGTGTCCCATATAGTAGCCAGTCCCCACATTAGTGATTAGTGTCCCATACAGTAGCCAGTCCCCACATTAGTGATTAGTGTCCCTTATAGTAGCCAGTCCCCACATTAGTGATTAGTGTCCCATATAGTAGCCAGTCCCCACATTAGTGATTAGTGTCCCATACAGTAGCCAGTCCCCACATTAGTGATTAGTGTCCCATATAGTAGCCAGTCCCCACATTAGTTATTAGTGTCCCATATAGTAGCCAGTCCCCACATTAGTGATTAGTGTCCCATATAGTAGCCAGTCCCCACATTAGTGATTAGTGTCCCATATAGTAGCCAGTCTCCACATTAGTGATTAGTGTCCCATATAGTAGCCAGTCCCCACATTAGTGATTAGTGTCCCATATAGTAGCCAGTCCCCACATTAGTGATTAGTGTCCCATATAGTAGCCAGTCCCCACATTAGTGATTAGTGTCCCATATAGTAGCCAGTCTCCACATTAGTGATTAGTGTCCCATATAGTAGCCAGTCCCCACATTAGTTATTAGTGTCCCATATAGTAGCCAGTCCCCACATTAGTGATTAGAGTCCCATATAGTAGCCAGTCCCCACATTAGTGATTAGTGTCCCATATAGTAGCCAGTCCCCACATTAGTGATTAGTGTCCCATATAGTAGCCAGTCCCCACATTAGTGATTAGTGTCCCATATAGTAGCCAGTCCCCACATTAGTGATTAGTGTCCCATATAGTAGCCAGTCTCCACATTAGTGATTAGTGTCCCATATAGTAGCCAGTCCCCACATTAGTTATTAGTGTCCCATATAGTAGCCAGTCCCCACATTAGTGATTAGTGTCCCATATAGTAGCCAGTCCCCACATTAGTGATTAGTGTCCCTTATAGAAGCCAGTCCCCACATTAGTGATTAGTGTCCCTTATAGAAGCCTGCCTTTACAATACCATGTTTCCCCAAAAATAAGACAGTGACTTACACAGTGGTTTAAGAGTAACTTGGATTAAGAGCGTTTTGGTTTAAACTGAACCAATCAGCCCAATTGGGCTGATATGGTTCCCTAAACCACTGTATACAGCTTCTGAGCAGCCTGCGGCACATCAGTCTGTGGCGGCAGCCGAAGCTATATACCCCAAAAAAGCAGCTTAATTGGGCTGATTGGTTCCCTTTAAGAGCTCACAGGTTTTCAAAACTGTGACTTGGTTTAAGAGCACTGCTTTGGTTTAAGAGCTCCCTGAACTGAGTGGGAGGCGGAGTGGAGGAGGGGCATGTCCTGCATAGCATGGTCTACAGCACTGTACTCCGACCCAGTAAGTCTCCCTTATCTTCCAAATCATAGCAGATCAACTTTAGGCTGGGGCTTGCATCAGGGCACAGGACTGTGGCGGTAATCACTTTATGGCTATATTCACACAATGTCAAAAATATTAAGCCGCAACCCTAAGGCCAATTAGTAACCCAAACTAGAATACCAACACCAGTCATTGCACTAAGGGGAGGCCAGGCTGCTAAATGATGTCCGTTATTTTAGACTCAAAATAACGAACGTCATTTTAAAAAGACGTGAGAATATAGCCTACAGCTGTAACCCCTCTCTCCCCGGACAGAGAGGGCTGCATGTATGTGCCCCCATATGCAAGGAAAACAATGATCCAGCACGTAGCGAAGAAAGCAGCCTTTATTTTCCAATTGCAGGTAAAAACATGTGAAACACCATAGTGCAGGGACCCCACAGAGAACAGACGCGTTTCGAGCACATGCGCACTCTTGCTCACTGATAACTCCACCCCACCACATTACTTACTTAAATACCTTACAACCAGGTGCATTTCATTAATGTGGAGGTGAATAAATGAACACATGATGTGCTGTCAGTATTGCCACAGAACCTCAGCACATACATTTTACAAGATATATACAAAGAAAAACAATAAGAACATATGAGGACAACATGTTAGACAACATGTGCCCCCATATGCCCTGCTCATTCCTTTATTCTCCTTGCAGTCTCTGTCCGCCCTTGTGTTTTCCTTCCTCGTCATTATGTGGATCTGCAGTACCATCCTGTATCTACAAACTGCTGCTGTTCTTTCAGGTTTATGCCCTTACTATATATTATACTCCACATGCTGATTGCTTCCAAACCTTTTCCACCTCGGGGCACCCCTTAGAAAAAATTTTTAGCTCAGGGCACCCCTACTAAATAATGTTGTACACAATATAAAAAACGCCATTTAGTGACTCACAGGTGACGTCTTCTTTGATCCGAGACGTCACTTTCCCTTTTCCTCTCCATCCGGTCCAGACCACTGTGACGATTTCTTCCAGCTACAATTCATCTCTTCATAACTTGCCAGACAGACATCTTAGGCACCGCACATTTAATAATGCCCCATGCTGTGCCCCCACATAGTAATAATGCCAACTGTTGTGCCCTTCATATAGTAATAATATACCCCCTTGTGCCCTCAGCATAAATGCCCCCCTCCCTGCTCTGCCTCTAGTAATAATGTCCCCCATGCTGTCCTACTCAGTGTAAATGCCCCCTACCTGCCCCTAGTAATAATCTCCCCCATGCTGCCACCCTCAGTATAAATGCCCCCCTGCCTGCTCCTAGTAATAATCTCCCCTATGCTGCCCCCTCAGTATAAATGCCCCCCCTGGCTGCTCTGCCCCTGGTAATGTCCCCCATGCTGTTCCCCCACCTGCTGTGCACCAAAAAAAAAAAAAATTTTACTCACCTAATCTGTGCTTTGTGGCTGCAGGGAGCAGCTTTCCTTCCTCTTCGGGCTCCATCTTGCGAGCCACAGGGACGGAACCTCCGGCAGGCGTGATGACGTCACCATCATCACACCTGCCAGAGAGGTCACATACTGGAGTCCCATAGGCTGCTGCACAGGAGGACGCTGCATGCTGCGTTCTCCCATGCGGTCGGTCCGGCATCACTATTTACAGGCCGCATATAGTGGTAGGGAAACGCCGCCGCACCGCCGGACAAATGTAAACCCGGCCTTAGAACAATTAAATAAACCTAATATATATTGTACCGTGCATAATTGTTCGATCTATTAAAATATAACAATATTGTTCCCGCACTGTGAATGGCACGAAAAAAGTAAAAAAGCACCAAGATTGCTGATTTTTTGTTACATTATATAGCAGAAACAAACTAATAAAGATCGAATATAATACTAATAAAAATGAGAGATCATGGCACAAACAAATGAAATCTTATACAGGCCCGTAGGTGAAAAAAAAAACTGTTGTAAGAGTCACAATAGAACAATTTTAATCATAACTATTTGCAAAAAAAAAAAAGTTGTACTGTAAAAAAAATTGTAAAACATTACAAAAGTCATAAATACATGCATATCTCTGTTTGGACTGACATACAGAATAACGATATCATCTCAGTTTTACCATAAAGTGCATTACGTTGACACAGGAAATTGCATTTTTTTCCAACTTCACCCCATAGATAAAAATTTTTGGCTTTCCTCATACATTTTATGGTAGAATGAAAGGCGCCTTTACAAAGTACGATGATTCCTGAAAAAAACAAGCTGTTACATGGCCCTGTAGGTGATGAAATAAAAGCACTATAGCTTTTAGAAGGCAAGGAGGAAAAAACAAAAATACAAGAGTGAAAATTGGCGAGGTTTTTTGGTCTTTTTGGGCTGGGTCATGAAGGGGTTTAGCAACCTATAGTTATGAATGAATGAATGAATGGGTCAGTGCAAATGCGCATCCCTAAAGCTGTCTAAGGGTGGCTTCACATGTACCGGATCCGCAGCGGATTTCACACTGCGAGTTTGCAGCAAAATTTTCAGTCCGCTGCCGGTATGTGACCCGGCCCCTTTAACCACCCGCAGCCTGCGGCCCGTAGCATACATTACCTGCTCGGCACCACGGCTGTGTGTAAGGCTCCCGGCTCCCCTCGCTCCCCATCATGTATACTCTGGCCCGGGGGCTGCGGGTGGTTAAAGGGGCTAGCTTACATATCCGCAATGAAAATCCTCCTGCGGATATGTAACCCCTTAGACCTTCACACTACCAGGATCCGCAGGGGATTTTGCTGCAAACTCGCAGCGTGAAATCCGCTGTGGATCCAGTATGTTTGAAGCTACCCTAAGGCTATGTTCACACAATGTATGTTTTGTGTAAATGACGGCTGTTGTTGCAAGTTGCAACAACGGCCGTGACTTAAACAAAACATATGTTGTATGTGAATAAATGCAATCCCAACCGGAGCGTATACACATAGTATACGCTCCGGCTGGGAATCCGCCCGCATCCAAATTCACCAGCAATGAAGATGATCCGTTTGCCACTGCAGTACCAGGATGATATTCAGTAACACCAGCCGTTCTGTGACATGGCCTGGTCACAGAACAGCCGGTGTTAAGTTATAAGTTACTGTACAGTATAACAATCAGCATGTGGAGTATAATGTATAGTAGGTGCATAAACCTGATAACACAGCAGCAGTTTTTATATACAAAATTGAGATGCAGATCCCCACAATGCAGTAGCGTAGTACAACAGGCTAGAATAGAGAAGCAGGGCTGCTGTCAGGGGTCTGGGTGGTCACATGACCAATGTCAAATGTGGATGTCTAATGTGGATATACAGTCAACCACAGTGGGTGCTAGTATCAAGTAGCTGCAGACTACTGACTAGTACTACTACTGGTATTGTCTCTGACTATACTAATAATGACAGGAGTACATTGCTTATAAAATATCACTGCATCGATGCAGTGATATTTTATAAGCAATGTACTCCTGTCATTATTATTACTGTAGTCAGAGTATACCAGCTAGTCAGTAGTCTGCAGCTACTTGACACTAGCACCAACTGTGGTTGACTGTATATCCACATTGAATAGAAGTATGATGTGATTTTAAAGGGGTTATCCAGCGCTACAAAAAACATGGCCACTCCTCCCCCCCCCCCTCTTGTCTCCAGTTCAGGTGTGGTTTGCAATTAAGATCTATTTACTTCAATGGAACTGAGCTTCAAAACCCCACCCAAACTGGAGACAAGAGTAGGGGGAAAGTGGCCATGTTTTTGTAGCGCTGGATAACCCCTTTAATCTTTCCACCAATACAGATATATTTTTTTAATGTTAGCCAATAAAAGTAAAATTTTACATTTCACTTTGGTAGTGGGGACCCATCCAGGTGTGTTTTGGGCTCATGGCCCTTTCTGTGCTTGGAGTGTGAGTGCAGGCACATTATAGCAGGAATGGAGAGGATGGGAAACACAAGGGCGGACAGAGTATGAAGGAATGAGCAGGGCAGATGTGGGCACAGTATAGCAGCACTCTCTGTCCGGGGAGAGAGGGGTTACAGCTATGGAGATATTACCTCCACAGTCCTGTCCCCTGATGTAAGCCCCAGCCGGGAGTTGATCTGCTATATTTTGGAAGGTGAGGGAGACTTCCTGGGTCAGAGTACAGTGCTGTAGGCCACGCTATGCAGACCATACCCCCCCCCCCACTCTCACCCAGTACAGGGAGCTCTTAAACCAAAGCAATGCTCTTAAACCAAGTTACAGTTTTGAAAAACTGTGAGCTCTCCTTGCAATCCAAGTTACTCTGCAAACCAAGGTACCACTGTAATTGACATTCTACATCATTTATGTTAAAGTAACTGGTGCATGAGTCTATATATATATATATATATATATATATATATATATATAGATAACTTTATAGATTTTTTGAAAACAAACAAAATATACAAACACATTTAGTAGACAAGCCCCTGCCTTCTTTTTTTCCCCTCTCCTGTATATCCAGATAGATAACTATGATTTTGTATGATAAATACTTTTACAATTCTAGTTACACAGCACAGAATTAGAATGTATTTGGGTGCCATCTGGTGGCATTTTTGTAGTATTGTCTGTCTTTCTATGTTAGAGGGAATGTGTCAACTATATTTTCTTTTGCTGATTAGAATCAGATACAAAAATGTTATTTTATTCTAATCTGTTTCTATTTTCTGACTGTTATTTTTTTTTATTTCACCTTTTGTATATTGTTATGGGGGCTGTCATCTTGCCTGAGCTTTACAGCATGGAGATAGATGACAATAGACAGAGCCTAACCCCTTGGCGTGAATGTAAAACATTACTAGGCATGCTCTTTGAAGGGAGATGCTATTGTCTCCTCTATCTACTGGTGTCACACATCACTGCAATGCTGTACAGATCACTTTATAGCAGCCTCCTCTTATCACCACAGCAGGAAGTCTCAGCTTAGTTTTAGCCCCAGTGGTGAGAATGAAAACTGCAAGATCTCATGATTGTTTTATAATATAGAGAAAAAAATGGAAAATTATAAAAAAAAATGTCACCAAAAATTCCTAAATTATTATTTAAACATTGAGTAATTTCTGATGACAAATTCCCTTTGAATCTTTCTGTATCATATATAACCAAATTTCTATCAGCAAATTTTAGATTAATGTTTTGGTTGTACAGAAAAAGAATCAGAAGCTGCATTTTTAATTATATATATATATATATATATATATATATATATATATATATATATATTTTTTTTTTTTTTTTTTACTAATTATGTTTATCCTTAGTACAGGTGATATATTTGTGATACCTGGGAGTACCACCGATGAGAGGCAATCACTAATAGAGGGTTCCAATTCCTAATTTCCTCCTCACCTGCACAACTATGGTTATTAGAAATTTCACATAAATGATGATCAAGCAAGCAGACAATAGGGAAGTGAAGGGACCAGCTGCTTTCTTTGATGGAAGAACCTCTTCAGTAAATATTTTTATTTGGAGAGTAATTTACAGGTTAAACATACATGGGAAGATTTATTAACAGGGGATTTTTCTAGGTGTGGTCTATTTCTGCTTTGGCAAAAATAGACTGGTCTATTTAAATTGCAATTTACTATCAGGGTTAATGCTGCATTTACACAGGCAGATTTATCTGACAAATCTTGGAAGCCAAAGCCAGGAATGGATTTGAAAAGAGGAGACCGTTTCCTGTTTATGGTCTGTTCCGGGCTTTGGCTTCAAAAATCTGTCAGATAAATCTGCCTGTGTAAACGCACCATCAGGCTATGTTCACACTACGTATATGTCCAGACGTAGTTTTTACGCGGCCGGACATGTGCAGCTGAAACTACGGCCGTGTGAAAATAGACATGCGGCCGAATTAGACATGCGGTCAAATCTTTAGAAAGTGAGGCAAACACCTCTTGAATGCATCTGGGAAAGCAGAGCAACAGTATTACAGGAATCGGCATTACAGGGTTAGCGATCCTCTGCAATGCCAATGCCTCTAATGGTTAATATATTAAATTAATAAAACATATTTTCGTTGTAATAAAGTCACTTTTGTTGTTCAATAATTGAATTCTAACGAATCCATCATTGTGCAAATATACTGTTAAAATAAATATATATCAATAAATGTATATTTCTTTATATATTTATTTTTTGACAGTATATTTAATTGCACAAGTATGGATTCGTTTAAATTAAATTATTGAATTAGTACAGGAAGCTCCATTAAGCCGTTAATTCATATTCCCGGTAAATAGAGCATTCTGTACTAATCAATACTAATACTAATCACTTTACTTTAATTAAAACATCAAATGTTTCTTCTAATTATGCTATCACAATAGCATTATTAGAAGAAACATTTTGAATCATATGTGCGATCAGCTGATCAGCTGATCGCACATATAAAAGAGCAGTCCGCAGCACAGTTCATTGTGCCGGCGGACGGCGAAGAGACAAGATGGAAGAGAGAAGAGCAAGACATCGGAGAGTGAGTTTAAAGCTCTCCCCACCCCCTCCCCAGCACTGCACCCATCCCAGTAAGGAAGGGGGGTCACTTAACCCCTTTTTTGCTGGTATGGGTGCAGTCTGACATCAGTCTGGCCCCCAAGGGGTTAAGGGGGATGCAATACATCCTCCCTTAACCCCTTGGGGGCCAGACTGTAAGCAGCGATCTGTAAAGATGCTGCATACTGTAAGGTGCACAACACCGCTCACAATGATGGGTGTTGTGCTCCTGTTTGTGTGTTTTTTGTGTGTTTCTCCCTTTTTGTTTTTCAGATATCGGTATCCTGTGGATTACGTCGGATTCGAAGGACGATGATGACCAGCGGTTGTTTGTTTTTTTGTTGTTTATAAAATGGTCAATAAGGGGTGTGGGGGTGTTTTTATTTGAATAAATTTTTTTTTTCACTTTTGTCTTGTCTTTATTTCTTTACTTTATAGACTTAGTAGTGGAAGCCGTCTAATAGACGGAATCAATTACTAAGTCGGGGCCTAGTGTTAGCCGGTATAAAATGGCTAACACTAACCCCCCATTATTACCCCAGTACCCAATACCACCAGGGGTAAATAAATAAAAAAAAAACGCATAGGGTCCCCCCTATTTTTATAACCAGCCGGGTTAAAAACCAAGCAACAGCAGCCTGGTAACATCAGGGTGGGAAGAGCCATTGGTTTAGGCCCTCCCCAGCCTAAATCTTACCAGCCTGCTGCCGCCCCAGTCCAGGAGCGCCAATTTTGACGCTCCAGGACCACTGGCACCCGGCTCTTCCCAGTACCCCTGGTGGCATTGGGTACTGGGGTAATAATGGGGGGGTTAGTGTTAGCCATTTTATACCGGCTAACACTAGGCCCCGACTTAGTAATGGATTCCGTCTATTAGACGGCTTCCACTACTAAGTCTATAAAGTAAAGAAATAAAGACAAGACACAAGTGAAATTTTTTTTTTATTCAAATAAAAACACCCCCACACCCCTCATTGACCATTTTATAAAAAAAAAAACCAAACAACCGCTGGTCATCGACGTAGTCCACGGAATCCGACGGAATCCCCAGGATACCGATATCTGAAAAACAAAAAGGGAGAAACACACAAAAAACACACAAACAGGAGCACAACACCCATCATTGTGAGCGGTGTTGTGCACCTTACAGTATGCAGCATCTTTACAGATCGCTGCTTACAGTCTGGCCCCCAAGGGGTTAAGGGAGGATGTATTGCATCCCCCTTAACCCCTTGGGGGCCAGACTGATGTCAGACTGCACCCATACCAGCAAAAAAGGGGTTAAGTGACCCCCCTTCCTTGCTGGGATGGGTGCAGTGCTGGGGAGGAGGTGGGGAGAGCTTTATACTCACTCTCCGATGTCTTGCTCTTCTATCTTGTCTCTTCGCCGTCCGCCGGCACAATGAAGTCACTGTGCTGCGGACGGCTCTTTTATATGTGCGATCAGCTGATCAGCTGATCGCACATATGATTCAAAATGTTTCTTCTAATAATGCTATTGTGATAGCATAATAAGAAGAAACATTTGATGTTTTAATTAAAGTAAAGTATTGATTAGTACAGAATGCTCTATTTACCGGGAATATGAATTAACGGCTTAATGGAGCTTCCTGTACTCATTAATATTTAATTAATAAAACACATTTTTGTTGTAATAAAATCAGTTTCGTTGTTCAATAATTTAATTTAAATGAATCCATACAATAAACGAATCCATACTTGTGCAATTAAATATACTGTCAAAAAATAAATAAATATATATAAATATACATTTATTTATATATATATTTATTTTAACAGTATATTTAATTGCACAATGATGGATTCGTTAGAATTAAATTATTGAACAACGAAAAGGACTTTTTTACAAAGAAAATGTGTTTTATTAATTTAATATATTAACTATTAGAGGCATCGGCATTCGGCATTATTGCCGGCTATTTTTTAAGTACTCCGTACGGGACCGCCTGTAAATCCACGGCCGTGAATTTGCACAGTTCCGGCCGCAAACAATGGTCTTGTTTATTTTTTACGGGTCCGTTTACAATCGGGCCGTAGGCTCATACGTAGTGTGCACTGTGCAGCCGTATAACGTATACTTTCCAGAGTACGCATCAACCTTAAAACTACGGGCGAATATTCGCGGCTTGCACTACGGCCGTACATGTAAGTAGTGTGAACATAGCCTAAGGCTAATGTTCACACTGCGTACGAGTCCGGCCGCATTTCGTACGCCGCCGTACATGTGCGGCTTAAACTACGGGCGTGGGAAAAATAGACATGCGGCCAGATGCGTACGAATCGCGAACATACGCCCGTAGTACAGTTATGCTTCCCTAGCTTGTTTTGAAGCGATCTGAGGCAGGTCATTTACTTGGAAATCTTCCCCAGCCCCGTAAACCACACAGAACCTTTTGGATCGAAAAATCAAGTTCAATTTGGCTGAAATAAGTACTTCGTACGGGACCGCACGGAAATCCACGGCCGTGAGTTCCAACATTTCCATCCTCAAACAATAGTCTTGTTCATTTTTTACGGCGCCGTATACGATCCGGCCGTAAGCTTATGCATAGTGTGCATTGTGCGGGCGTATATCGTATACTTTCAAGCGAACGCATCAACCTCAAAACTACGTGCGTATATCCGCGGTTCGCACTACGGCCGGACTCATACAAGTGTGAACATAGCCTAAGCCTGGTCTATTTTCTGTGGTGCTGATTTGTTTGTCTCAGAATTGTCTCTAAATAGTCTCATTGGCCGTGGTTTGCCTCCTAGGTAATGAGCATTTTCTTCTCACTTTCTTATAGCCCTATTCCACGGAATGATTATCGTTCATAAACTCGCTCCAACGACCGCTCGTTAACGATCACTAAACGATTTTTTTTAGCGAATGATAACACATAATGTGAACGATATATGTAGTGAAACGATTATTTTGCGGTTGTTACATGGTTGTTTAAAACGTTCGCCGAGGTGATCAAGACCATACGACACACCTACTTTTTATAAACCTTTTTACGAACGACTGAAAGATTTCTAATTTTACGAACCGATTAGCGAATTATCTTTCAAAGACCAACGACTTTTTTTCGACATTCTGAAAAACAATTTTAAACGACAGTATAACGATTTCGCCTTTGTCGTTCGCTCGTTTACACCAATTCCACAAAGCGATTATCGTTAACGAGTGGTCGTTGGAGCGAGTTTATGAACGATAATCGTTCCGTGGAATAGGGCCATTATTCAGATACGGCTATGCAAAGGACTACGTCGGATTCGTTTGAACTACGTCGATAACCAGCGGACTTAAATGTTCAATAAAATGGTCAACGTGGGGTGTGGGAGTGTTTTTATTTGAATAAAAAAAAATTCTAGGTGTGTTTTCATTAATTTACAGGCCTAGTAGTGGAAGCTGTCTGATAGACTAAGTCTGGGCCTAGTGTAAGCCGGCATAAAATGGCTAACACTAACCCCCCCATTATTACCCCAGTACCCAATGCCATCGGGGGTACTAGGAAGAGCCGGGTGCCAGTAGTCCCAGAGCGTTAAAAAATGGCGCTCCTGGACTGGGTGGCAACAAGCTGCTATTATTAGGCTGGGGAGGGCCAAAATTAATGACCCCTCCCACCCTGTTACTACTAGGTTGCTGCTGTTTGTTTTTTAACCCGGCTGGTTATGAAAATGGGGGAAACCCTATGCTTTTTTCTAAATAAATAGATAATGAAAAAAAAAAATAATAATTTGACGCTCCAAGACCACTGGCACCTGGCTCTTCCCAGTACCCCTGGTGGCATTGGGTACTGGGGTAATATTGGGAGGGTTAGTGTTAGCCATTTTATACTGGCTAACACTAGTCCCTGACTTAGAAATGGATTGCGTCTATCAGACAACTTCCACTACTAAGTCTATATAGTAATGAAAGAAAACACACTTAGAAAATATTCAAATAAAAACACCCCACACCCCTCATGGCCATTTTATTGAACATTAAAGTCAGCTGGTCATCGATGTAGTCCAAACAAATCGGACAAAATGCTTTGCATGCGGGTATCTGAAAAACAAAAAGAAAAAACACAAGCAAAAACAAACAGCAAGTAAGGGGTTAAATCCCTGGGAGCCAGACTGTAACTCTCATGCCCATGCTGGAGGTCATCCAGCTTTCCCAGCATCGTGTAAGGTTAACCCTTACAGGATGCTGGGAAAGCTGGGTGACCTCCATCATGGGCATGGGAGTTACAGTCTGGCTCCCAGGGACTTAAACGGGTTTTCCAGCGCTACAAAAACATGGCCACTTTTCCCCCTACTGTTGACTCCACTTCAGGTGCCGTTTGCAATTAAGCTCCATTTACTTCAATGAAACTTAGTTTCAAAACCCCACCCAAACTGGAGACAACAGTAGGAGGAAAGTGGACATGTTTTTGTAGCGCTGGATAACCCCTTTAACCCCCTGGGGACCAGACTGTTTTGGCACTGCACCTGTACCAGCAAGGTCCCCCCCTGGGGGGGGGGGTGATGGTAGGGGCTGGGGGTTACCTGCTGCTTCCTCAGCAGTTGGCAGCAGTCCCGGTAAGCCCAGCCCCTTGTACAGGCCGCGCCAATACAGGGGGTGGGGCCTATTGTCATGTGGGCAGGACATACTGTGACTGCTGGCAACTACTGAGGAAGCAGCAGCAGCCCCCCCCCCCATTGAGAGCGCACTTCATCTGCCCCAGCAAGGAAGGGGTGCACTTAACCCCCTTCCTTGCTGGTGCAGTGCCAAAACAGTCTGGTTCCCAGGGGCTTAAGCCCCTGGGAGCCAGACCGTAACTTCTGTGCGGGGACCCTTACTGTACAGCCCCAGAGGGTTAGTAGTAATGCTACTGCCTCACTCCTTAACCCCTTACACTCTATGGACCGGGTGCACTGCACCCGATCCATGGAGCATACCGGCTCCACATTAGGTGGTGAAATACGCCACCCCTAGTGTGGAGTCAGTCTGCGACCCATGTGCGTCTATTTTAGTTAGTCACACAAAATGGTCAGAGATCCACGCTTGATTCATTCTTATAAATGTCAAATGATCCACATTGTCAGTGGATAGACGGATAAGTTTGTCAGTTATCACCCCACCAGCTGTGCTGAATGTGAGTTCACACTGGCTAACACTGGCTGCTGTGCAAGATAATACTTCTATGGCATGTCGAGCAAGCTTAGGTCATTCATCCAGTTTGGACACCCAGAAGTTGAATAGTTCAAGACGAAAAAAGATTTTTAGTTTTTCCTCTTTATAAATCACTGGTCAGACCAGTGGGATACTGTGTACAGTTTTGGGCACCGGTATTTAAGAACGACACAGCTGAACTGAAGCAGGTGCAGAGGAAGGCAACAAAGGTCATTAAAGGGGGGGTGCGGCGGTAAACAATTATTCACAGAATAACACACATTACAAAGTTATACAACTTTGTAATGTATGTTATGTCTGTGAATGGCCCCCTTCCCCGTGTCCCACCACCCCCACCCGTGTACCCGGGAGTGTGGTGCGCTATACATACCTGTCACGTGCCGACTCGTAGCCGATTTTCAGTCAGCGATGTCGTCTTCGGCCGAATCCCTCCGAGCGACCTGAGTGCCGGCCGCCCTCTGCCGCGTCATCAGATGCTCAGCCGCAGTTGTAAAACTTTGTAATGTGTGTTATTCTGTGAATAATTGTTTACCGCCGCACTACCCCTTTAAGGGAATGGGTGGGTTACAGTACCAGGACAGGTTATCAAGCTTGGGGTTATTTACGCTAGAAAAAAGAGGTTTTAGGGGGGATCTGTACAAATATATGAATGGACAGTACAGAGGTCTTTATAGTGGTCTTTTTACTCTTAGGTCTGTAACCATGACAAGGGGTCATCCTCTACGTCTAGAGGAAAGAAGATTTCACCATCAGCATCGACGTGGGTTCTTTACTGTATGAGCAGTAAGACTGTGGAACTCTCTGCCACATGATGTTGTCATGGCCGATTCATTAAATAAGTTCAAGGGAGGCCTGGATGCTTTTCTTGAAAAATATAATATTACAAGTTATGGGCATTAGATTTCCGGTGATACGTTGATCCAAGGATTATTTTGGTCACCATTGGAGTCGGGGGGGGGGGGGGGGGGGGGGGGGAGTTTTCTCCCTGTGGTGGGGCTATTGTCGTCTGCCTTGTGGGGGTTTTTGCCTTCCCCTGGATCAACCCAATAGGTTTCCCTAGGTTGAACCTGATGGATTCTTGTCTTCTTTCAACCTTATTTACTATGTTACTAAGACCAAGTCCAAAATCATTGATGTTGAGGCGCAGATAGTCATGGACCATGGACTTAAGGCAGTCTCTGTGTGTCATAATGCTAGCCTGCCTTGGCGGCATTGGTGAGGTGGTAAAAATTGATTGCCAAAGGTCACCCACTAAGGTTCTGTCACATTGCCTGCTGCTGCTAGTTGTGATTCTACTGCTGTCAAGTTGCTGACGCTGTTCTGCTGTGACATTAGAATGTGAAGACCCAAAAGGTGTCTTGAGTTGGTCAATGAGCACTGTCTTAAAATCCTGCATTCAACTATCAATTTCTATGGGTGAAAGGAAATTGCTCACTTTGGTCTTGTAACTTGGGTCAAGGAGGTTTGCCACCCTGTAATCCTCCTCCACTTCTTCCTCCTGACCGTCACCAGAGGCCTGCCTAGCCTCATGCGCTCTGCTGTGGAAGCTGTACTGCTGGCCTGCACCCGCCCTCGACCTAGAACCAGCACCTAAAGGAGACCTATACAACTGCGTAACAGTTGGGTCATCTACATTCACCGGTGAGTAAGGTTCAATGTCTGCCTCCTCCTCCCCCTTCTCCATTACTGCTGAGTCCTGCTGCTGCAGAGTGCCTAAAGCTTGTTCCAGTAAAAATATCACCAGAATGGTGATGCTGATAAGGGCATCATCTCGACTGACCATTTTGGTGGCCTCTTCAAAACTGGCAAGGATGGCGCACAGATCTTTCACCTCTCTCCACTTTCTATGAGTGAACACCCCGAGGTCCGCACCACTGCTAGTCAGGCCATAAAACTTTACGTACTGCATAAAGGCTTTACGCTGCTGCCACAACCATGTGGAGCATGTGAAGCGTGGAATTCCATCACAGATGAGACAGTTGACGGGGAGGCCCAGATACCGTTGCAACGATGCCAGTTGTGCCGAAGCTGGGTGCGAACGTCGAAAGTGGGAGCTAAGACCTTCAGCCTTCTTCAGGAGACCGTCAACACCAGGGTAGCACTTAAGAAATTTCTGCACAACCATGTTTATGACGTGTACCAGACAAGGCACGTGCGTAAGTCTACCGATCTTAAGGGCAGCAAGGAGATTGCTCCCGTTGTCGCACACCCAGCCAGTGGTCGGTCTGAGTGCGCAGAGCCCTCCACAGTTCTTGACCTGTGTGGTGACGGTCTCCAAGACAAATTAATTTAAGAACGGCCTGGTTTCTCTTAGCATGTGATGCTACCTGTCAAGCTTAGGGATCCTGGCTGTGCACCATCCCAGCAGTTTTGGAGATTGTTGTCGGAGATCCAGAGGCACCAGAGGCCTTGTCAGCCACCAAAGTCACCCAGTAAGCAGTCAAAGATATGTAACGACCTTGACTGTGCTTACTGGTCCATGTGTCTGTTGTGAGAATGACCTTGGTGGACACAGATGCAGCTAACGGGCTTGAGAAATTTTCTGCAACGTGCTGGGCCAGGGCAGGGACAGCTTTTCTTGCAAAGAAATGCCTGCTAGGTATCTGATACTGGGGACATGCCAGGGCCAGAATGTGGTGGAAGCCATCTGTGTCCACCAGGCGGAAAGGCAACAATTCCAAAGCCAACAGCCTGGCAATGGCGCCATTTAGCTTTTTGGCTTTGGGATGGTTGGGGTGAAAGCATTTTTTATGCTCCCACACCTGGTACACAGAAGGCTGGCTGCCAGACTGGCAGCTGTACGGCGTGCAGGTAGCACTTGTGGTAGGCGAAGATGTCATCCGTGTCGGTGGTGGTAGATGTGACGGTAGTTGGAAGCCCAGGACCTGTGTGGCCTTTTTTCTCCGAGCGACTATTCCACAGCAATTCATGCTTTCCCTGCATGTGTTTGTTCATGCCTGTGGTACCTAAACACTTTAGATTTTTCCCCTACTGACGCATTGCCGGCAAATACGACATATCACCTCAGTTGGAGTATTAGAGGCTTGTTTAAAGAAGGCCCAGGCTTCACAGGTTCGGGACCTCTTAGACGGTGAAAACCTACTACCGGTCTCCCCGCAGACACCACTGACCACGACTGACGCAGTAATATCAGCGGACTTGTGCGACTGCCCTCTGCCTATCTTAGGTGGGATCCACCCTGTAACTACCACATCCTCCTCATCCTCCACTGATGATGCCCTCGGCAGCTGTCGCTCTAAAGACCACATTGGATGCGCGATGTCATCATCATCATCATCAGAAAAAAAGGAAAAATTGGCAGCACATCTATGACTCTGTTCACACTGCAGAGTGTACCATGTCGCCATGTTAAGGCGTACTCGAGACATGGTCCCTACTCTAGCATTTTCACACTAGCAATGGCCTCTTCTGGGCTAAATAAACCTACAACTGGGCAGATAGGAGCCAAATGATTTTTTTTTATAGCACCCTTGGGATATGGGTGAAGTACAAGCCAACAGGAGGTAGCCACACCCCCCACATTCAACAGAAAAAAAGGAAAAATTGGCAGCACATCTATGACTCTGTTCACACTGCAGGTTGCACGCTGCTTGTGGCTTAAGTACAGACAAAAAAACAGACAACAACAGCAACCCACAGGTGCAAGGGCTTACCGTATATATTCCTCCCAGCATACACACGGCAAACACCTACTCTGTAGATATTAAAAAGTGAGGATCTTAGCAAACTACTTGATCAGAGTGTACCATGTCGCCATGTTAAGGCGTCCTTGAGACATGGTCCCTACTCTAGCATTTTCACACTAGCAATGGCCTCTCCTGGGCTGAATAAGCCTACAACTTGGCAGATAGTAGCCAAATAATCTCTTTTTATAGCACCCTTGGGACATGGGTGGAGTGCAAGCAAACAGGAGGTAACCCCCCCCCCCCCACACACACACACACATTCAACAGAAAAAAAGGAAAAATTGGCAGCACATCTATGACTCTGTTCACACTGCAGGTTGCACGCTGCTTGTGGCTTAAGTACAGACAAAAAAACAGAAGGTGCAAGTGCAACCCACAGGTGCAAGGGCTACCTCCTGTTGGCTTGCACTCCACCCATGTCCCAAGGGTGCTATAAAAAGAGATCATTTGGCTCCTATCTGCCAAGTTGTAGGCTTATTCAGCCCAGGAGAGGCCATTGCTAGTGTGAATATGCTAGAGTAGGGACCATGTCTCGAGGACGCCTTAACGTGGCAACATGGTACACTCTGTTTGATCAAATAGTTTGCTAAGATCCTCATTTTTTAATATCCACAGAGCAGGTGTTTGCCGTGTGTACACTAGGAGTATATACGGTAAGCCCTTGCACTTGTGGGTTGCTGTTTTTTTATCATCATCATCATCGTCATGACAGGTGACTTCCTCTATCTAAAAGTCTACATCCTCCCAACTGCGTGCTAGAAGCCACAGGCACTTTCAGGCATTGCTGACCGCTCGGTATTTCTGACCACAGACCAGCTTCCTGATCCTCCTCTGAGGGCATCAGATATTCGGCGTCAGAGCAGACTAAATCATCCTCTTTGGCCTTTTGATCTTTTGAGCCGCCTGCTGACTCTAACAGCATTGTGTGG
Source organism: Dendropsophus ebraccatus (assembly GCF_027789765.1). Classification (NCBI taxonomy): domain Eukaryota; kingdom Metazoa; phylum Chordata; class Amphibia; order Anura; family Hylidae; genus Dendropsophus; species Dendropsophus ebraccatus. The sequence continues at coordinate 62,431,781 of NC_091456.1, forward strand.
TCAAAGAGCTCTTCAGAATGTGGATTATTTTCAGTGGCCTGTATATTGGGTAGGGACATTCTACCCATGTTTGCTTCCAGTTGGACTGACAATGAGGATGATGACATTTGTGGCCGTGACTGAGAGGAAGAGGAGGACAAAGGGCTTGATTCAGGGTCCGATAACCACTGAAGAACAGATTGACAATGCTGTTTATTAATAAGGCTCACAGGAAACCTAGCAAAAGAGGACAGGCCTGACGGTCCTGCTACTGACGATGTTCTCGCTTGTATGTTGGCAGGAGCACTGGAAGCATTGCCTTGTACACTACCTCTATCTCCCCTTCCTACACCTGATACTGCTCGCCTACCACCTCTGGTTCTCACCATGTTGACAAGATATAAAATCTTAGATAGAAGATAAAACAAAAACAAATCATCAGATCTACCCACTCTCGATAAATCGACATACACAAATCAGATGTACGATTAATTACTGGGTATAACAGATGTGAAGTATTCCATATTTTTTTAAGACTGACAAAGGTCTTATGTCAGCTTCTAGGAATACCGCTGTAATCAGTGAACAAATTTTTTCCTAACAGGGGACCTTTTGCAGCTTATAGGAATAGAACTGTAATAACTCAAGAAATGCACTGTCAGGACAGGGGAGGTAGGGACAAGACACGACAGTGAGCCCTGATGCTGAACCCACCAACTGTCCCTACCTACTTGCCTCAAACGGCCCTAGGCGGCCGTGGACAACCGCAAAGATGTTCCCTTACTAGATACATGCACACAGAACAAGACAGACAAACAAACAGAATAGTGGATAGTCAAATAAGCAAGGTCAGAACCGAACGGGCAGCGTAGTACAAAATCAGGTTACAATGGAATAGTCAAAAAGTCAGAGGTCAGGTAACAAAGTCAATCAAGCAGAGGGAGTTAGGACAGGGAGGGCAGGAATAGACAGGGGGAAGCTGGGATCAGGGTGTTAATCTAATAGCCAGCGCTGGGACACTGCCTTAGCTTTCCTTTATGCTGAACCAGAGCCGGATCCAAATCCCCATTGGACCGGCGCTCAGATCTTCCAGGTTCCAGATAGGCAGAGAAACCAGTCAGTCTAAAGACCTACTCAGCTGGAAAAATCAAGTCTCCCAGTAAATCAGTTTAACTCCCACATTGCCAGATAGCTGAGAAGCAAGCAGGTGTGGCACATAGAAGTAAAAACAGGCCCAGTTCACACCAGGTTACTGCACAATCCTGACATGCACGTACACAAACAAGATGTACGTTTAATCACTATATTAAAGATGTGTACTATTTCGTATTTTTCCTGACAGGGGACCTTTTGCAGTTTATAAGAATAGAACTGTAATAACTCAAGGAATGCACGTACACAAACGAGATGTAAGTTTAATCACTATATAACAGACGTATACTATTTTGTATTTTTCCTGACAGGGGACCTTTTGCAGCTTATAGGAATAGAACTGTAATAACTCATGAAATGCACATACACAAACGAGATGTACGTTTAATCACTATATAACAGATGTCTACTATTTCGTATTTTTCCTGACAGGGGACCTTTAGCAGCACAGTGATTAATGGAAATGGCAGTGTGCAGGCAGACGATAGTACACTGAGACTATTATCCATACATCACACTGAAGGAGGTGAAAATGGTGAGAACGTGGCACAGTGACTTTTATGTGACATGGTCATGTGATTTTAGCAGCCAATGAGACCCCTACACCTCAGCAATGATGTTTCTGCACTGAATGGCTTGCAATAAAGGTGCTCGAACGCTAACTTGACCGAACAGCAAAATGTTCGAGTTCGAAAAAATGGAGATGTTCGACTTGAACTTAACTTTTCTCGATCAACACTAATCAACACCTGCCAGACAGCCCTTTAACTGTAAGTGTCACGGCTGAAGAGTTCTTACAGTGGAGCTCTGAATGACAGAGCAAAAAACCATTGACTCCCTGCCCTACCGATGCCCCCAGTCACAAAAGGCTGTTCTCTCCTCCTGCAGACTGGTGCTGAAGTGATGTCACTAAGCACCGGATGGGAAGGAAGAGAAGATGCTGGGTGACTGCCCTGGAGCAACGTGAGTATGGTTGTTTTTTTTTTTTTTTTTTTTTCTTTTAAGTAAATTTAGCCACCCAATTGCTGTATTCAGAAAGGTAATACGTTTCCACATAATCTTGCAGATGCTTAAAGTGACTGTATCACCAGGCCCAGGCTGAAGCACTGGAGGCGGGCCGACCCACCCTTAGTGGGAGGAAACCCCAGCCCCTCTGTGATAGGGTTCCATTGATTCTAATGGAGTCACGTCATGGAGGGGCTGGGGTTTCCTCCCACTAAGGGTGGGTTGGCCCGCCTCCAGTGCTTCAGCCTGGGCCTGGTGGTACAATCACTTTAAAGTGTACTTATTGTGCAACAAGAAATCCACAAATCATAATATTTATCAAAACACAACGTTTTGCTGTGTTTCACACCTTTGTCAAGGAGGTAGAAGGGGGATACTACTTACTGGTAGGATTACCTACAGGGTAATCCTACCTACTGGGGGAGATGGTGACATGGGGGAGACAACCTACATGGGGGATACTACCTACTGGTTGATATAACTAGTTGACTACCTACAAGGGGGTGCCTAAATTGGGGATACTACCTGCTGCGGGGTATGGGGGTGGGGGGTTACTTACAATGGAAAGCTTACATGTGGGATACTACCTACTAGGGGCCTACCTGTACAGAGAGGCCTAACTACTACATGGGGACATAAAGGGGCTTTAAACCATGTGTGGGCTCAACAGTGGTTCCTAACTACTATTTTGGAACACAGAGAGGGTTTATACTTATAAATAACATAGAAGAAAGGTCCCCTCTGTGTTCCCATATAGTATTAAGGCCCCATAGGCCACCAAATAGTAAAGACCTCTTGTAGCATGTTGGGTGTGTTTACCACTTGGTGGCAAATAGGGGCCATAATACTATATGGGGGCCTTATACCATGTGGGGTCTGAATAGAGGTGCCTAACTACTATTTTGGGGAGCAGAGTGGGCTTATACTTTATAGGGTCATGGAGAAGGCCTGACTAACATTTAGGGTATAAACCCACACACCGTATATGCAGCGTATTTACTGCTGCGATACGCAGCAAACTCGCAGCAAACTCGCAGCAGATTAGATCTAAATAACTGAACACAGCATCAAATCTGTACCAACAAATCTGCTGCATATTTGTTGCATATCTGCTGCATATACGGTGTGTGGGTTTATACCCTTAAGGTTCCATGCACCAACACACATAACATATAGGTGTTCTCTGTGTCCCCAAAACCCCTGTAGCACATTGGGTCTTTACCATTTGGTTGCCAAGGGGGCCTTAATATTATATAGGGGCATAGAGGTTACCTACTTACTATATGTGCTGGCGCAAGGAACCTAAATAGTTTCTCTGACAAATTCTGAAAAAAAGAGTCAGGGCTTGGGCCAGGTGGAAAAGAAAAAGAAGAGTGTGCAACTCTGACCAGAGAAGACGTCACCTGTAAGTCACAGGATGTAAGTTATTGCCATCGTTTGTATGGTCTCCAAAGCATTTGTAGCACTGGTATCTACCAATATATGGTTACCGTATTAGGGGATATTGTCTGTGTATACTATACATTTTCAAACACTGGCCTATGCTGGGGGGGGGGTGCTTTTTTAGTTTGCTTCAGGCAGCAGAAGGGTACAGTATATAGGTGGCTCTATTCAGCAAGACGATAAACAAAAGCCTATAGGTTTCGAATATTTAGAGAAATATCAACTGCACTCGAGACATATGATTTTAATTTGCTCTTAGGCCCCGTTCCCACTAAGGAAAGGTAGCGGAATTCCGCAACGGAATTGTCCGCCGCGGAATGCCGTTAGCCTCCCGCTCATAATGGGAGTCTATGGGAGGCGCGCGCTCCTGCTCTGTCCGTGCTGAAGAATGAACATGTTCATTCTTCAGCGCGGACAGGGCAGGAGCCGCGCCTCCCATAGACTCCCATTATGAGCGGGAGGCTAACGGCATTCCGCGGCGGACAATTCCGTCGCGGAATTCCGCTACCTTTCCTCAGTGGGAACGGGGCCTTAGGCTGTAAGTAGATATTTACAGTTTCATATTATCAGCATAAGAAAGTTTTTAGCCAGTTGTATGGACAGAGTGACCTCTTGAGGCCATACACAGTGTGACAGTACATTAGAGAGGACAGTGGCATAATACATTAAAGGACAGTGGTACAGTACATTAGAGGGGACAGTGGCATAATACATTAAAGGACAGTGGCACAGTACATTAGAGGGGACAGTGGCATAATACATTAAAGGACAGTGGCACAGTACATTAGAGGGGACAGTGGCACAGTACATTAGTACAAAAATGAACGATCAGAGAAGACGTCATCTGTGACTGGATATAATTGTTAATCTGCCCCTGAATGCGTCTGGTTGGGGGTCCCAAGCTAAAAATTTTGACCAGGGCTCACTAGCCTTTAGCTATGCCCCTGACAGAAACCCTGTTGAGTGTCAGGAAAAGCAGCTCCTCATAGTATGGGCACTTTGGGTGATGGAAGGGAGAACACCCACTACTTTCCTGGGTACAGAACTTTTTCTGTATGGTTTTCCAGTGAATATTGACATAATTCTCTGCAAAGAAAAACAAAATAAATTAATTTTATTAGCACACTTGCTGAGGTTCTATCGGGGATATTTATTAAACTGTTTAAGTCAGTTCTCTGGTGTAAAAAAAAAATCACAAGCACCATTGTGCACAATTTTCTTTGCGACTTTTTTACTTTTGGAAATTTGTCAAAAAGCAAGTGAGGCTTATAGGAAGGGCAGACCTTCACATGTTTTATAGTTTATGTCAGAAATTGCTGTAAACTGTGGCTGAAATCTACACCAGCCCATAGCTGTTTTAAATTTTAGTTTGTGGCGTATAAACAGCCACAGATACAACAAATGCAGCTCTTACTTTCCAAGGGGCTTCATCTAAACATCAGCTTGTAGAATGGCCATCTTTAGTAAATCTGCCACTTTATGTGCATAATTTAAAATGACAAAAATTTAAAAATCTTTGTGCAATGTACAGTTTGTCCATCAGGCGGCTCCATTGTACCACACATTTTCTGAATTCATCATAGCCTCCATGAAAAGGGCTTGCCAGTTTTCTTCTTTTGCATGGTGTGCTAGCCTAGATAATGTACCGGAAATACAATTTGTTTCTATCAGTTTTAACTTTCCATTTTATTTATATTTATTACAGAAGTCTCCGCCCACTCCAAAACAACTCCTCTTACAGATATAGCAATGAGAAAATAAATAAAAAAGCTTGCACAAAAGCAAGTGTTCCTGGACAAAAGTTTAAACCATTTTATATTACAAGAATGGAGATGTATAGCATGCATGTTAAGGGAAGGCAGCTTAGTGGGAAGTGTAAGGCGTCAGTGAAAGAGATGTAGCTTAGGTTCACACATCCATAGCACTCATCTAGGCCCACAACTATAAACAGGATTACGGATGTGCATCTGCAACCATCTTCAACCTTTCCGTGGTTGCACGAACCCCCTTTATTTACTATAAGCCATTTGTGCCTTAAATATGAGCCGCACTAGGGCAATACAGATCTGTAAAATTGGGCATGTGTATAAGGGCTCATAAGAATGAAGGGGGCCATATTTTGCCCCTATTTGCAGATCCACAAATACGGTCGGACATGAATTACTGATGTGAGAATGTGGTCTTACTAGGAAATCATGTGCCAAAAAGTGCCACATTTTGGCACTTTTTTTTTTTTTTACATAAAAGTTGCATAAATTTATACTAAACTGCCTAAAGATACATCCAAATTTCAAAGAGAGTGAGAGTGCAGTCATGATTACATTTATTAATGCTTTATTTAAATGCGTCTCTGACTTGCCTGGCGAGAGGTGAAGCTGCACTAGAATGGTGCATGGTTTGCAGGTCAGCATTTTGGTGCAAGTCTTTGGTGTGGAGGAAGCAATCCAACTACATTACACTAGACAGACAAAATTTACAAAACAGCAGAAGCCATTGTGATAAATTTGGCACATTCTTAGTCTAAGTTTACACTATGTTAGACAGCACTAGTAAATCTGCCCCATTGTTTTCAAAATATTACACACTATTTGTATAATTGGAATCCAGAATACATAAAAATGTAGAAGAAAAGAAGAAAGGTAAAAGAAATTGAATGCACAATGTTATAAAGGCTGTTATTATTAAATTGTATTTCAAACACTAACTGCATAGAACTCAAAAAGAGCTCCCCTTTAACAGTGACTTCCAGAGTGCCCCTTTAAGAGAAACCTTAACCCCTTAATGACCAATGACATTAATCTTCATCATGTCTCTGGTAAAGGTGTATTAGGCTGGCTGGCAGCGTTTTCTCACCTCATACAGTGCAATCATCGTCTGCTTTCAGCCGTTTGGGGCTGTGGGTAGTAGCATGCATGGCGCAATCAATGTAACCCCTGATGTCAAAAGTAAAAGGGGAGCACTGGCGCATAATCCGTGCCACCCCCTTTATTGATTATTATTAGAAGGGGTGTGCTGGATGCTGCAGCAGTGCTCCTAAGGGTGCTCCGAAGTGGAGTGAACCCCGACTAACAGCGTGGGACCGGTGCCAAGAAGGAACGTAAGACACATACCTTCCGCCTCAGCATCCTGGGTGCTATAAGGGGCTATCAGCAGGTTAGATTTGTCTAACCTGCTGATAGTTCCCCTTTAAGGGTGCCTTCACACGTACCGTATTGCTGCGTATTTATCGCTGCAAATTTCTCGCACATAAATCCACGGTGATAGCTATCAAGTCAATGTATGTGTATTACTACATGCGAGTTTGGTGCGATTTTTACATGCGAGTTTGGTGCGATTTTTACATGTGAGTTTTGATTTGCACATGATTTTCACAAAAAAACGCAGCTACTTTCATGCGAGTTTTGTGCGATAAATACACAGCGATACGGTACGTGTGAAGGCACCCTAAAAAGCCAGCTTTCAAACATCGTGCACAGCTTCGTTGGTGGCATAACTGGTCAGATCAGGTAGCTTATCTCTTGCTATGGCAGCCACAGGATCCCTTTGTGTTTTCGTGGCAACCATGTAAAATCTCCTATCACCTCTTACTATGAGCAGGCTGTGACAGGAGATCAATGAGGAATCCATTTCATGCATTGCTGTAACAATGCAGTAAGTGATATAAGCAATTGGACGATTGACTTTACAAGTTCCCTGTGGAAACTTTCCAGCAGTGTATCAACTGCACTGAAGTATTCAGAAGAGTGGAAGAAATTATACATGAATATACTTATATGCAAGGCCAAATGTAATATGTCCATATGCATCAAATCCTATAACAAATCCTATAACAAATCCTATAACAAATCCTATAACAAATCCTATAACAAGCACATAGATATGTACTGTATGTATATAATGTTATAACAGGTAAATATGTACTGGGCCCTGGGCATAAAAGAAGGTATTAAATTATATAATGACTGCTGGTAAGGGGAAAAATAAATACATATGCATGCAGGAGAAACCAATGTTCAATATCCCGAATACCAATTCCCCCTTTCTGTTTTGGCTCAACCCAAACATGCATGACTCAATAATAGATATACAGTACCCAGAGACTGTTGCCATAACACAGCTTCCCATACTACCACACCACTTACCCGACGCATGTTTCACATGCAGCTTTTTCGAGGGTGATGTTAGAAGTGTAGAGATCACATTTTATATCATAGCAGGGCAATCGCAACAGTTTCCCCACATGTGTATATAATATGAATACCCCTTGGATCCATGGTAAATAGCAGGAGACAGCAGTAAGAAGGGCTGCTATTGTTGAGCCGAAATGTTGTGCATCGGGGAATAAAACCCCACTTTGTACTACAAGTGCTGTCTCCTGCTGTTTATCTGGAATTGGATACAAACCTGGGTTTGGTGAGGCGGTCCCTGCTATTTCATTAATCTGTATCCTGTTCTGCTGAGTCTGGTCACATGGTTACTTTGATTATTATATATTATAGTATGCTGTATTACCCAATGATTGGCAGGTTTCACTCCATTTCTACATAAGAAGAAACCTGTCAATCATACATGAGTGAGTGGGTGGCTCTAGCGCCTCCTCATGAATTTTGGGGACTGTCCTCAAGCTGAATACAGTATATTATAATGTGTAATTTCTCTGAAACTACTGAACGCTTTGGCACAGTTGATACACTGCTCAAAACAGCATGTCTGCTGCAACACATCACTGATCTTAGCAAGGCCAGCAAAAACAAGGTGATAGTTTCTCTTTAAAGTATATAGCAATTTCTGCATAATGCCACTCCTAGTTACAAGTGACTATTGCCATGTGTAGGAGTGGCCTAATACTGTTGGTATATGTTATGTTCTGAACCTTTAAGAACAACTTTGGTTCTGGCCCTTTAGAGGTGATTTTAGTACCGTCCCTTTAGGGGTAACTTTAGAACTATTTTGGTGCTGGCCCTTTAAGAGCAATTTTGTTCACAGCCCTTTAAGAGCAACCTTTGAGCAACTTTGTTACCCACCCTTAGAGAGTGACTTTGGTACCGACTCTTTAGGAGTGACTTTGGTGCCGTCCCTTTAAGACCACCTTTGGTGCTGGCCCTTCCAGGGAAACTCTGTGACCGGCCCTTTAAAGAGGATGTACCACCTGGTACATCCTCTTTAACCTGAACCCGCCTATCGAACGGCGCCAGCACGGGGAAGCCGGTGCCGCAGTCCGTTTTTCAGACCGAGGCCCCGTTCCCGTGCACGGCGCCGCTCTATGCACGGGAACCGGCCGGTGCTCAAGCACTGGAGGCCGGCCCGCCTGCCCCCAGTGGGAGGGAATTCCCTCCCCTGTATGACGCGGCTCCCTTAGAATAAACAGAGCCGCGTCATACAGGGGAGGGAATTCCCTCCCACTGGGGGCGGCAGGCCGGCCTCCAGTGCTTGAGCACCGGCCGGTTCCCGTGCATAGAGCGGCGCCGCGCACGGGAACGGGGCCTCGGTCCGAAAAACGGACCGCGGCACCGGCTTTCCCGTGCCGGCGCCATTCGATAGGTGGGTTCAGGTTAAAGAGGATGTACCAGGTGATACATCCTCTTTAAGATTTACTTTGGTCCCGGCCCATTTAAGTGCTGGCCCTCTAAGAGTAAATTTGGTACCAGCCCTTTAAGAACTAACTCAGTACCAGCCCTTTAAGAGTGATTCGGTACAGCAAACAGAATTATTATACTTATCATACCTCCTGAGTACATCTTTGTTTGAATTTGTTGCCCTCCATGGAACATACTAAAGAAGTCCTACTTAGCTGTCCCGTGCCCCTGCAGTGCAGCGCCAACACTCAAGGTCACCTGCCGAGCTCCCAAAGCTCCTGGTCCTGAGATGTCATGGCCCTGGCTCAGAAAATGCCCACTCAGGCAAACAGTGACTAAGGTGGGACCCCACTGCAGCCACTGCTTGACTGAGCGGGTAAACAGCAAAAATTTGGTCAGACCGTGACCACCAGAGCTCCGGTCAGCTGACACCTTGCTCAGCCAATTGGTGCTGAGCTAGCTGTGAGTCATGTGGCAACATTGTGGGTGTGGGTGTGTGGGGTGGCATACATATATACTTCTGTTGACTGATGACATTGCCCCCTCTGCTGCCACCAATGTTTGTGTCAGGAGCTGCAGAGCTATCTAAGCCCTGCAGTTCCCAATCCCCTGCCTGCCCAAGCACTGCCACATAGCGCTATAGAGAGCAGGGTCCCGTTCTTTCCTTGTACTGTATACTCTAATATACAGTACCCTGGGGGGAGGCAGCCTGACACAATCACAGTGTCCGGCACCCTCTATAAAGTGAGCAATGACTGTTATTGCCACTCACTGTGCTGGAAGCAGAGCGAGTGGTAATATAAATTTATTAATGCAATATATTAAAGGGAACCAATCACGCTGAAATTGCCCCCATTGATAAGGAAGCGTGCTGGTACATCAGCCAGCACGCTTCCCAAACATCCCCCTGTCCCCTCTGTCCCCTCTTTTGTTAGCCCGTAATCTTACTTTTGCGATGTCCCGCGCCGTATGCTAATCAGCCCTAAGTAGTCCGGGTGGGCTGAACTAGTCAAGGTGGGCTGTACTAGTCACGGGCCTGGGCGCTGTAATCACGCCCAGAGGGGCGTGATTCAAAGACCTTCGCTCCACCGACGTCATCTCTGGCCCGCGTTCACGTCGGCGGCGCGCCGCGTCTTTCGCATGCCGCGCATGCGCAGTACGGCGGGAGAAGACGCTGACGTACTGCGCGTGCGCGGCGTGCGGAAGACGTTAGCGGCGCTTGCGTTCCAACGCCGACGTCTTCCGCACGCCGCGCACGCACAGTACGTCAGCGTCTTCTCCCGCCGTACTGCGCATGCGCGGCATGCGAAAGACGCGGCGCGCCGCCGACGTGAACGCGGGCCAGAGATGACGTCGGTGGAGCGAAGGTCTTTGAATCACGCCCCTCTGGGCGTGATTACAGCGCCCAGGCCCGTGACTAGTACAGCCCACCTTGACTAGTTCAGCCCACCCGGACTACTTAGGGCTGATTAGCATACGGCGCGGGACATCACAAAAGTAAGATTACGGGCTAACAAAAGAGGGGACAGAGGGGACAGGGGGATGTTTGGGAAGCGTGCTGGCTGATCAATGCTGATCAATGGGGGCAATTTCGGCGTGATTGGTTCCCTTTAAACATAACTTTTTAGTCTCCTGAGTACCCCTTTAATGTAGCACTTTATTAAATGAAAAAATGGCCCTATTTTATTACTTATTTTACATCCGTAGTTTATCCTTATTTGATTCTGTGTGTGAACCTAGCCTAACTGTGCTGTGACCACACTGGCAAAGTGACAGTGAAATAACCTAAAGGGTAATTGCTGTGATCAAGGCTCCATTAACACGTCTGCAAGTGCTGTCTGCAATCATGAATCCGCAATTGCCTAAGGCCTCATTCACACTTCCGCATAATTTGTCCGTAATTGCGAATCCGCAATTACGGCTAAATTTAAAACCAATAGGTTTATTATTAACAATAGTAATATTTTTTAAATGTGTTTTCAACTTTATAAGGTGTGCATAGTTTGATATGTTGTGATATTCTTGACCTGCTTCACACATCCGGTGGAAATACAAGTGTATTATTTTGGTAAATGATACTCTTCTGAATTACCATCCCCTGCGTTGGTGTGAAGTGTAACTAATAGAGTGCTAAACTCTTAGGGCTGGTTTAGAACTTAGGAAGTGCACGTGTTGCCAATCCATCATGTTTTTAGAACTAATTAACATAGCAGGGACACTGAAAAGCATCTCCTATTACTTCCCATAACAAGCTCACTTGGAAACCAAAGACAGCACAAGTGATAGCCAAGTAATGTCAGTAGAACAATGGAACTTTTCCATGAACACATGACTAATATGTCTAAAGGGGTACTCCAGGCAACACTGAAAAATCCAGGGGGCAGGGGTGAGGGGAACATACTAAAGAAGCCCTACTTACCTGTCCCGTGCCCCTGCAGCGCCAACACTCAAGGTCACCTGCAGAGTTCCCGAAGCTCCTGGTCCTGTGATGTCACGGCCCTGGCTCAGAAAATGCCCACTCAGGCAAACAGTGACTAAGGTGGGACCCCACTGCAGTCACTGACTGGCTGAGCGGGTAAACAGCAAAAATTTGGTCAGACCGTGACTGATATCTTAATATTGGTATGGGTTTACAGTGTATAAACAATATCATACAAAAACATAGAGCGAAGAGACACTGTATAACCCTTCTTTATCCATTGCTGTAGTTCCTGTGGGACAAAACAAAAACTCAGGAGATTCAGGAGAAGGTGAAACAGGGCTGCTGATGCTGCACTGCAGGGGCATGGGGACAGGCGAGTAGGACTTCCTAACGGTCCCCGTCCCCCACCCCCTGACCCCCTGGATTTGTCATTGTTGCCCCAAAATACCTCTTGAATTATTTGTGGTTTTTTCCCCATTGTGTTCATGAGATTACTTCTTTTGCTATATGTTAGAAGAACAAGGGACTGAAGGCTTTAGTGCTCAGCTGTAGTTAGCAAGTATCTGAGAATTGTTTGTGTTGGTTGTGTATTGCAGGTTGTTTCCTTGTTTCAGTGTTTTGTTAGTTTATTTGAAGCTGTGATGACATTTTGTTTTACTCCTATAAAACTTAAGAGTTCAGAATAATTCCACAGCTTAATAGGTGCTTTGTCTCCTATACATGGATGGTGAGAACCATCATAGGGCTCCTTAACTTCACCAACATTGAAACAAATCGCTCTTTTGGTTCATTACAATGTGCAGAATTTCCTTGTCCTTGGAAGTGGAAGGGTATATGGAATCACTTCTGCCCTGCGATACAGGATAACCTATGAATTCCAGTCTTATTTGGTAACCCTAATGTAATACTTTGAATGTTTAGTGAGTAAACCAAAAAGTTTGATCAGTGCAAAAAAAAAAGTGCAAATGGGACCTTTATAGAGGCATTATGCAGCTCAAAGAAAATATATTAAAGTGTTCAATCAAATGAATGGTAATGGAGAGTTGTATAGCTGGAGGTCCACTTTAACTGGAGTGTCTGCCATAACAGAGTGAAGTATGTGCACAAAATAAAGAGACTGTATAGGAAAACAATGAGTTAATCCCCCACAGCTGTTGACAACATACTTTTGTCACAAGTTATGATGTCCATATGTGCATTTACAAGCCTCTTTATGGTATATTGGAAGTGAAAGAACACAATACAATTTGAGCACAAAGAACATGTGGAGCAGAACCCTTTATCACTAATGTACATCCCATCATGCTTTTATGACACGGTAATAACATCACTCACTCGGGGCTCTTGTGGAATGCATCGTCAGTGTTACTTCTGCTTCTACAGATCCCTTGATGTCTTAGTATATATTTTATGTACTCCCGATAGACATTATACATTACTCATCATGTGGAACATATATATGCATATTTTATTTGTACACTACACATGGGGTTACATTAACAGGTTTATATAGTAATACCGATCAGCCAAAAGTCCCTTCTTAACTGTAATACATTCCGGGACCCTTTGAGTAAAAACGGTAAAAACGTACCACACACCCCAGGGGATCAGACTAAATATATTAGGGTGCGTTTACACAGACAGATTTATCTAAAAGATTTTTTAAGCCAAAGCCAGGAATGGATCTGAAAAGAGGAGAAATCAGTCTTTCCTTTATGACCTGTTCATTTTTATAGTCTGTTCCTGGTTTTGGCTTCAGAAATCTGTCAGATAAATCTGTCTGTGTAAACGCACCATTACACAGAGCACATTTATGGTCTGATAGATATCTGCTGTTCAATCTTTGTAGAGAGTCATCAGGAACAGGTGGTGGAGTGACCAGCTTGCTGCAAGTTGGTGCAGAGGGCTAAAGTGGGTCAGCCTTCATAGCTACCCAAGCCATCTGTCTAGGTACTGCATGGCAATGGAAGAAGACACTTGCCTTTTAAAGGTTTGTGTGTTAATAATCTTATTGCGTTTGTAATTTTTTTTTCTAAAAGTCCTCTCCAATTTGTGGGACAGCTGGATGGTTACAATATGAACATACAGTCATTACTTACTAATTTGGCTATTAGATCTTTTAATAACATTTTTGCATTACACAAAGAGGTTATAGCAGCCTTAAAGGGAAACTAACAGAAGTTTAGAAGAAACTAACCTGCTGTTATGTTCCCATAGTGCACAGGACACTGAGAATAAGGTGGTTTGGTGCACTTGGGTGGGACCACAACCCTCAGTGCACCCATCGTCCTTGTCTGTCAGCTGTCTCCTCATGTATATTGATGGATGAATATTTATGAGGTGGGACAAGTGTGGTGGGCCAGATCAGTGCACTGTGGGTGCATTTACATAATAAGTATGAAAACCACTCTAAGGATGAAGGTAAGATTACCTTTGTTCTCAGCTTTCTGTTCGCTGGGTAACATAACAGCAGGATAGAAAACTCTAGTTACCCTTTAGGTTGTTATGCACAAGCCAAAAAGACAGAAATGGCTGCACATCGCATCCATGGCTGACACGAAAGCTTATTAAGCTACATTTAAAACCAACATCAGAAGTTAGTATATAATTTGGCCAAACCATATTGCCTCATGTACCACGTGCAGGTCTTCTGATACACATGAGTCCCTAACCAAAAAACATCACTGTGCCGGTCAGCGACCACAATCCCCGCAAAACGTGCGCAAGCAGAGAAGGGGGGCCACGGAATGGCCCTGCAACCCCATTGTCACAGGACCAGACCCTGGAGGGCCCCCCGAACCCCGCAGGCACCGCCGATGGAAAAAGTGGATGCCAAGCAACACAAGTGTGAATAAGCTCTTACCTCTCTCTCCATTCCTCTGCAGGTAGAATGGGAGAATGCCTGGAGATCCTCCCTTTATGTACACAGGTGCTTCCTGCTAATTTGGATCACATGGGTCTAACACAGCACGTGTGCTAGCCAAAATGAAACAAGGGACAGAATACATAAAATATGCACAAGCCAAAAAGACAGAAATGGCTGCACATCGCACCCATGGCTGACACGAAAGCTTATTCAGCTACATTTAAAACCAACATCAGAAGTTAGTATATAATTTGGCCAAACCATATTGCCTCATGTACCACGTGCAGGTCTTCTGATACCCATTCTGTCTGCAGCAGCTATGGTGAGCGCAATACCTCATCCAGACTTGTGCTGTTTGGGGGCGACCTTCTCCGCCGGCGGTGCTGGCCGGGTTCTGGTGTGGTGTTTTTGGGTCTGGTCCTGTGGCATGGGGGTCGCAGGGCCGTCCCCTGGCCCCCGTTCCCTGACTGTGCATGCCTGCGGGGTTGGTGGCCACTGACTGGCACGGTGTGGACTTAGTGTAGGGACCTATGTGTATCAGATACCTGCACGAGGTACATGGGGCAGTGTGGCTTGATCAATTCATACACAAAATTCTGATGTGTTTTTTTATTTAGCCTAGGGGCACTAGTATCAGCCATAGGTGTGAGGTGCAGCACTCTTTTTCTTCCCTGAACCGCCTTTAGGTTGTTAATAACAATGGAGCACAGGGCCAAAAGTCCACTAGATTCTTATTATCTCTGTATAATTAATAGATGACATTTATTATAGTCCAAATTAAAATAATAATGAAAAAATAATAAAGTGACCTCAACCAAAATTGAAAAAAAAAATCTCCAGCAGCCACAGCCCGCACAGCTCTGAGAGTCAGGTCGTGACATCCCCATTTTATCCAGGAAGTGAAGCCTTGTTGCAGTAGTAAGTGCAGGGAAAAAAGCACTTTATAAGCATTTCCTGTAATAAATGTATATTGGTAATTTGTACTTTTGGGGGGAAATACAATACTTTAATAAAAAATTTTTGCGAACTTCTCCTATAAGTTGTTGTCACATCCAGACCATACATGCGCACATCTGAATGAAAGATGAGGTCAGATGAAGATGAGATCAGGCAGTGTAGGGTGAAAGGAGGAAATGTGCCTTTTAATCAGTTACGGCACTAGAATCTAGAATGAAACCTGCAAGCCAATGGATCCACAGTTGAAAGGAGTTTCCCGGATACCAAGATTGATGGCCTATCAATATCATATCAGTGGGGGTTTGATACTTGGCACCCCTACTGCTCAGGAGCCACAATGCTTGGGCACGGTCTACACCTGAAAGCTGATCACTTACTAGCTACTAAGAGGAGTACTAAAACCATGTCTGATGGAAATTAGGGAAGCCCCCTGGAATACTTTACATATATTCATATTAGTTTTTAGGTCTATTTAGATCTTTCATCATTTTGCTAATTCCAACAGCAATGACTATAATGTCCCTAAGGTCCCTAAACTGTGTCCAAGCATAATGTCTAGCTAATAGCTTCTGTCCTGTGAAATGAGACTTTTCCTGGGAGCGTCAAAGGAAGTGGAATACTTAGATGGTGACATCTGCACATGCAATGACAGTGAGAAACTGTGTGCTATTAGTTTCAGGTTAGCTAGTAACATATCTGACCAAACAAGCTGCCACAGATTTCAAGCGTTTGGCAATGCAATCTGCATAGACTGTCAGAGGAGAGGGCAGGATCAAAGCATTCTTCTGCTGGATACTGCACCCAAGGGCTCGCCGTTTAGTTAGCCTGCACTAACCTGGCTAATAAATTTTCTGAAAAGAAGGGATTGATGTGGAAAGGAAGCTTTTGCACCTGCAGCTCTGGCATGTTCAGCAAGCACATGTTGTATATTAAAGCGGCCCGTGTCCACTGCGTGGGCCTGATGTTACCAACATTACCTGGGAAACTTGATGGAAAGGGGGAAACATTTGCTATTGCAGAGATGTAGGGTTAAAGGTGACATGACCAGTTTTATCAAACCTAAAAAGCAGCTTCTTAATTAAGACATGTCACTATTCAGGTGGGCCAAAGATGGTTGCAAGTATCCATGTCATCTTCATGCACTGAATGCTATTGTGTCTTCATTTAACTAACTGACAGATTTGCGTGAATTGTCAGGATATCTTTAAGATTGTTCTCTATATTTTCAGGTATTTGTTACTGAACAGAGTTTAACGTTTCATCGTCATTTAAAAAAAAAAAAGTTGTCAAGTGTTCAGACCAGTACCGATCATGAGAACGAGCCGGGAGAAGACAGTGATAAGCGTGTTCCTTCCCCAGCTCTATGTCACGTGATCAGTTAGGCTCTGACTGACTGCTTATGTAAGTCTATGGAGTCGACTGATATCACATGACACAGAAAGGGGAGCAGACATGCTGCAGCATGGGCCTCTGCTCGCTTGTTCTAACAATCAGTCCCAGTATAATCACTCAGACCCGGATCGATTAAAGGGGTTATCCAGCACTACACAACCAGGGCCACTTTTCCCCCTACTGTTGTCTCCAGTTCAGGTGCGGTTTGCAATTAACCCCTTCGTGCTGCAGCTAGTTTTGGCCTTAATGACCAGGCTAATTTTTCAAAATCTGACCTGTCTCACTTTATGCTCTTATAGCTCAGTGATGCTTTAACGTATGCTAGCGATTCTGAGATTGTTTTTTCGTGACATATGGCACTTTATGTTAGTGGCAAAATTTGGTCACTATTTTGTGTGTTTTTTGTGAAAAACATCAAAATATCATGAAAAATTGAAAAAAATTTGCATTTTATGAACTTTTAAATTCTCTGCTTCTAAAAAAAGAAAGTCATAGCACATAAATTAGTTACTAAGTCACATTACCAATATGTCTTCTTTATTCTGGCATAATTTGGTAAACATATTTTACTTTTTTAGGGTGTTATGGGGCTTAGAAATGTATCAGCAAATTATCACATTTTCGTGAAACTGATTTTTTTAGGGACCAGTTCTTTTTTTAAATGGATTTAGAAGTCTGGTATCCTGAAAACCCCCATAAGTGACCCCATTTTGGAAACTACACACCTTAAAGAATTAATCTAGGGGTATAATGAGCATTTTAACCCTACAGGGGCTGGAGGAAAGTATTCACAATTAGGCAGTAAAAAAATTGAAAATTTTAATTTTCCAATAATATATACGTTTAGATTAAAGTTTCTCATTTTCAAAAGGAATATGAGACAAAAAGCACCCCAAAATTTGTAATGCAGGTTCTCTTGAGTACAACGGTACCCCATATGTGGGCGTAAACCACTGTATGGGCACACAGCGGGGCTCAGAAGGGAGGGAGCGCCAATTAGCTTTTCCAATGCAAATTTTGCTGAAGAAGTTTCTGAGCGCCAGGTGCGTTTGCAGAGCCCCTGTAGTGTCAGCAGAGAGAAAACCCCCCATAAGTCACCCCATTTTGGAAAGTACACCCCTCAAAGAATTCATCTTGGTGTGTGGTGACCATTTTGACCCCACAGGTATTACAGGAAAGTATTCAAAAGAAGACAGTAAAAATGAAAAAATCGAATTCTTCCAATAATATGTTTGTTTAGTTTGAAATTTCTCAATTTCACGAGGAACAAGAGGAAAAAAGTACCCCAAAATTTGTAACGCAGGTTCTCCTGAGTACAATGGTACCCCATATGTGGGCATAAACCACTGCATGGGCACACAGGAGGGCTCAGAAGGGAAGGAGCGCCAATTAGCTTTTTCAATGCAGATTTTGCTGCAGAAGTTTCCGAGCGCCAGGTGCGTTTGCAGAGCCCCTGTAGTGTCAGCAGAGAGAAAACCCCCCATAAGTCACCCCATTTTGGAAAGTGCACCCCTCAAAGTATTCATCTTGGTGTGTGGTGACCATTTGGACCCCACAGGTATTAGAGGAAAGTATTCAAAAGTAGACAGTAAAAATGAAAAACTCAAATTTTTCCAATATTATGTTCTTTTAGTTTGAAATTTCTCAATTTCACGAGGAACAAGAGGAGGAAAGTACCACAAAATTTGTAACGCAGGTTCTCCTGAGTACAATGGTACCCCATATGTGGGCGTAAACCACTGTATGGGCACACAGGAGGGCTCAAAAGGGAAGGAGTGCCGATTAGCTTTTTCAATGCAGATTTGCTGAAGAAGTTTCCGAGTGCCAGGTGCGTTTGCAGAGTCCCTGTAGTGTCCGCAGAGTAAAATCTCCCAATAAGTCACTCCATTTTGGAAAGTGCACCCCTCATAGAATTTATTTTGGGGTGTGGTGAGCATTTTGACCCCACAGGTATTTGAGGAAAGTATTCAAAAGTAGACAGTAAAAATGAAAAACTCGAATTTTTCCAATAATATGTTCCTTTAGTTTGAAATTTCTCAATTTCACGAGGAACAGGAGAGAAATGTCACCCCAATATATGTAAAGCAGGTTCTCCTGAGTAGAACGGTACCCCATATGTCGGTATAAACCACTGCATGGGCACACAGCCGGGCTCAGAAGGGAAGGAGCGCCAATTAGCATTTTCAGTGCAGATTTTTCTGAAGAAGTTTCTGAGCGCCATGTGCGTTTGCTAAGCCCCTGTAGTGTCAGCAGAATAGATTCCCCCCAAAAGTCACCCCATTTTGGAAAGAGCACACCTCAAAGAATTCATCTTGGGGTGTGGTGACCATTTTTACCCCACAGGTATTAGAGGAAAGTATTCAAAATTGACCAGTAAAAATGAAAAACTCGAATTTTTCCAATAATATGTTGGTTTAGTTTGAAATTTCTCAATTTGACGAGGAACAGGAGAGAAAACGTACCCCAAGATCTGTAACGCAGGTTCTCCTGAGTAAAACGGTACCTCATATGTGGGCATAAACCACTGTATGGGCACACAGCAGGGCTCAGAAGGGAAGGAGCGCCAATTTACAGGAGCAAAACCGCAGCTAGTAATGGTTATTAGAATAGCGCAGTTACTAAAATAAAATGAAAAAAAAATTAGATTACAGGTAATGTGGGGTGGTTACGGGCAACCAGGGGTGGTTATGGGCAACCTGAGGTGGTTACAGGTAATCTGGGGTGGTTACGGACAACATGGGGTGGTCACGGGCAACCTGCTGTGGTTACAGGCAACGCGGGGTGGTTACGGGCAACATGTGGTGGTTATGGGCAACGTGTGGTGGTCACGGGCAACCTGCTGTGGTTACGGCAACGTGGGGTGGTTACAGGCAACGTGGGCTGGTTACAGGCAACGTGGGCTGGTTATAGGCAACGTGGGCTGGTAACGGGCAACGTGGGCTGGTTACGGGCAATCTGCTGTGCTTACAGACAATCTGGGGTGGATACGGGCAACGTGGGGTGGTTACGGGCAACCTGCAATGCTTACAGACAATCTGGGGTGGTTACAGGCAACGTGGGCTGGTTACGGGCAACCTGCAGTGCTTACAGACAATCTGAGGTGGATACGGGCAACGTGGGGTGGTTACGCGCAACCTGCAGTGCTTACTGACAATCTGCGGTAGCCGGGGGATGGGGTGGGGGCCGTCCCGGCCCCGCAGCCTTATTCTCTGCCATCGCCGTAAAAAGCTGATGGCAGCAGAATAAGGACCATTAGTGACCGCCGTAGAAAGCCGTATCGGCGGTCACTAAGGGGTTAAGCTCCATTTACTTCAATGGAACTGAGTTTCAAAACCCCACCCAAACTGGAGACAACAGTAGGGGGAAAGTGGCCATGTTTTTGTAGCGCTGGATAACCCCTTTAAACCTTTTGACAAGTCTCTATGACATGTAAAAAGTTTTTCCAAACCACTGGTGCACTTTAAGTAAATCCTGCATTTCTCTGTTAGGAATGTCATAGGATCCATACAATACAATTCAGTAGAGAGCACTGTGTCAGACTCCAAAGAAAACATTTCCTGCAGGACTTACAGCAGCTGATAAGTATTGGAAGACTTTTAAATAGAGGTAAACTACAATTCTATATAACTTTCTGAAACTAGTTGATTTGAAAGAATAAGATTTTTTTTGCCAAAGTACCCCTCTAACGCAATGAATGGTGGCTGGACAGCAATTGGCTATGTTCCCACAATGTTTTTTATTGTCCGTTTATTAATTTTTAAAATTACGTATGTCAGGTTTGGGCGCTGGTTGCACTATTGGTACATTATTCTAGTTCAGGTGGACAGATTGGCGTTAGGGTGTGTCTTTAATTGAAAAGTCCATTGAATTTAATAGTAAAGACGGTGAAAGGATGGTGAAAAATGTCATGGTCAATATTTTGACGTCAGGCAGACAACATTCCTTATTTAATACACTGTGTGCATTGGGCGGCTGTCATTCCATTGACTTTAATGCATTCAATTGCGGTTAATCAAAATGCGGCAATAACGGACGTATTTTTAAAAAGAAAAAGTGGTCGCCTTTTCTCTTTTTTTTTTTACCTTGTGTGAACATAGCCGTTAAACGATGAATTTCTGCAATGAAGTGATGCAGCACTGCAAAGAAACGATCAATTGGTGCAATTAAATTAATTTATTCACATTGCATTTTTATTGTGTTATGTTTGCACACAGCCTTAGACTAGGTTTACACTATGTAAGAATTATGGCCATCTTTTATGATAACGGCCGTCACTGCGCAAATAACTTCTGTTATTTTAGAAATTATGAAAGAACCTATCCTTATTATGTAACTTCCTTTGAATGCATGGTTGGCATAAACTGATTGCCTTACACTTTTATGCCACCTGGATAGAAACATGGGCACCGTGTCCCTTAGTTTTTCTGCTCAGGTTATGAAAGCAGAGGGGGCGGTATACAGAGTTTGATTCTGGCTGTACCATCTTCAGGCAAGAAAAAACACCAGTAAAATAACCTTAAAAACTTTTTTTTTAAAACCACCCTAAAATGGTTACTTAAGCAGATAATCAGTCAAATAAATAATACTTTATGGGTAAATTCAAACATTAAGTATTACAGAAAATTACTGCTTTAGGCTATGTTCACACTACCTAAATTAACGGCAATTGTTTTCACCTGGCAGGACGCGTGCGCCAGAAACTACGGCCGTAGAAATAGAATACGGGCTATTCGTGAAACTACGGCCGTTGTTTAATTTTGCTTCCTAGCCTGTTTCTAAGCGGGCTGAAACAGGTCATTCATTTGGAATTCTGCGCCCAGCCCAATAAAGCACACAGAAAATTTTTAATTTCAAAATCAAGTTTAATTCGGCTGAAATAAGTATTCCGTGCACGGCCGCATTGAAACCCACGGCCGTTGTTGGAGCATTACCGGCCGGAAATAATTGACATGTTCATTTTTCATTGTAGTAAACAACAGCCGTTGTCTGATACGTAGTGTGCATTGTAAGACCGTAGTTCGTATATATTGCAGCCATGGTATAAACCTCAAAACCTCACGTAGTGTGAACACAGCCTTAAACTGGCAAATGGGACATCTCGATAGGACATTTAAAGACTAACAAATGGGGAAGAGAATGGTTGATGGAAACATGGATCTGAGCTGAACAATTTGCTCAGAATGGTTTCAAATGGAATTTACAAGTCTGACACCTGTGCCTCTAATACTCTCAGGCTTGGTGTAGATGAACTACATTTGGTTTGCAGCAGTTTGTTGCCTTCTTTTGGGTCTGTATCTTAGAATCTAGCATTGTCTCTTGATTTGTCTTAAAGCGTCACTGTCTTTATAACTTTCAAAATCTAAATCAACAGCAGATGTGATATTAAACACGTTTGCAATATATATTCATTATTTTTGTTGTTGTCATGCTGTAAAACAAAGCTGGTTGTAAAAAAACAAACTAAACACAGGTATTCCGCCCAGTACAGAGAGTCACAGCTCAATGGGTCCTTTAGTTACCCATTGAGTTACCCTTCTCTCTGTGAGCGCTCAGATGACCTGGGAAACACAGGACTTCTGACTCTTTGAGAAAAAAAAGCTACAAAGTTTTTTTTTACCTCCATTACTCAAATAATTCTTGTGACATGTTTTTGTGATTCATCAGGCTTTATTTCATGTCATTTGTTATATTATAACATTTTTACATCTGTTATATCAAAGAAAATGTTACAGTTGTTTTCATACAGTGGGTGCATATACAACAAAGAAGAAAAAACAGCTTACCCTTGTCTTTGCGCATGGACCAGCAATCTCTGGCCATTGTCAACTATGACGTCAGTGACCATGCATCAAAATTAAATATATCACAGTCGCATGCTGGTTACATCACCCACAATATATGGGCAAGTACAAATAATAGAAACATAACATGATGTATTCCAAATAAAATGACAGGATTCAATGTATATTCGGTTTTCACATTACAATTCTAGTACGTCTCTTGTGTGTTGAGCCTAAAACACAACATAAGAGAACAATTAATTATGTTATTTGTATTCCCTATTTAATCCCTTAGGTTTCAGTGTATTCAGGGTATGCAATATAATTCCCTCTTTATTACATCAAAAGCAATCAGACAATACAGTACAAAACATAGAGACAAAGAGCCAGATACAAACAATAAAAACCCTTAAAAAACTGCAAAAAGCAGAAAAATCTTGGCAGGCTCTAAAACAGAGTCTGTCCAATCACTGGGCAAGAGTTAAATCTCCATCTCCCTACAAGTCCTAATGTAAGCCGTGGTGCTTAGGTATCTGTTAGTGTGGCAATAAAACCTGTGGAAGGAAGTGTGGAAGTTGTGTCTCTGGAGTGGAAAGAATCCCCACGCATATTGTTTGACAACCAGAGCTTCGTCAGGAGTGGATGTTCTTTCGTCAGGAGTGGATATTTGTGCAGGTGAACAGAATTCTGGAGTATCAGGAAATGTTACTTGCTAATGTTTTTTGATAATAAAATTGACTCTATGGGCTACATGATGATAGGTTCTTACAAAGGGGATCCTGTTGTCATTTTTATTTTTGGTCTTGATCTGATCTATGGAAACACTTTCTCTTGCTTTTTTTAGTATATGGTGGGGATACTCTCTCTCGATGAGTCTCGCTTCCATCTCATCCTTCCTTTGTGTCACAAGTTCTCACTATGACAATTGGTGATACTTTTTGGAACGGCGACATGCAGTCTATGGCACGAAGCAGCGCAACAGTCTGTTTCTCATTTCTACATATTTCTTTGCAGCCCTTTGTGGGCCATGAGGAAGCGTGTAGGAATGTAAAACAGGCTGTTGCCAATGCTTTGTACCATCGACTGTCTTAATAAAGAAGATCTCAACCAAGTGCGGGATCATGGAGAATTTTTTCTTTTGGAAGTACAGTATATTTTATGGAATTTTCTATTAAAAATGTTGAGCACCACCGTGACTTGGACACTCAGGCTGAAGCCTAGACAGGACTAAACTCTAGGTACTTCTGGGGGAATAGTGCTGGCTATTTGTACTTCTTTGGATGTGGATTATTTTATTAATGTTTGGCCTGGTGAATGTTTGCTAAGTAGTTACCATGGCTACTTAGTATATGGAGTCACAGAAACTATGTGAAGGAGCAAGGACACCTGTCATTTTGGCAGTAGTGTATGCCTCCTGCTTAATACAAAGCTTCCAGGGTGCCCCAGCATGGGATTGTAAATGAGTGATCTCTCCCTATTTATGAATAGGGAAAGTTCTATCAGTCAGTCTGCTGGGTACTACCCTGATGACTTGGAGCCTTATTCCAGGCTGAAGTTGAAACTATGATTCCTCTGAAACTTTACAGCCCGCTGCAGTGAATCATATATAATTGTAATACAGGAACCTGTTAGTGTTTCATGTTGTCTGTGATGTGGACAGGATGACTCTACTGACAGGTTCCCTGTAATGATAGATTATGCAAGACATTTCAGATAATTGTATTTTTACTGCAACGTTGTGGCAACAGTTTGGAAGAGTCCCTTTGTTTTTCCAGCATGACTGTGCCCATCTGCACACAACGAGGTTCCTAAAGACATGTTTTGATGAGTTTAATGTGCATGTGTGTGTGTGTGTGTGTGTGTGTGTGTGTGTGTGTAAGTGCGTGTGTGTGTATGTGTGGAGGGGGGGCATGTTATGGTAATTGACCAGCAAAAACTATTTTTTTCCCTAACATTCCCTGTGTGGATTGTTGCAAATAAAAAAAAACTACATAGAAGAATGAGACCTTCACGCACCCGAGCACTGGCAAAAAGAACTACATCAAGCAGGGCCATGAAGGTGTTTTAGTGTTCTGGGCAAATAAGACAAATGGTCCTCCCCCACCCACTTTGTTCCCTGCTTTAACACACCTGTTTCCTCAAGTGAAACCAATATGCCTAACAGTTAAACAGTACACCTGCAAAGGTTACAATAGCTCTTTGGTTTACCTGACTGGTTAGTAGATGTGCCTAATGCTACGTTTACACGGAACGATAATCCGCCCGATCGTACGATTAACGATTTAAAATGAACTATGTGTTTTTTTATAACGATCAGCGTTTAGTCGGAACGATATATATTGTACGGAAAAATCGTTTTGCAATCATTTTACGATCGCTTAAGCCTAACTCACATATATGGTAAATCGGTGAACGACTGTTTACACGGAGCGATCTGCGAATTTTTTGCGAACGATCAACGACGATTTGAGAACATGTTCAAAGATCAAAATGAACAATTTCTCGCTCGTCGCTTGATCGTTCGCAGCGTTTACACGTACGATTATCGTTCGAATTCGGTGATCCATGGGACATATGCATTGCTTACGTGCAGAATAATATTAATGCTTTTATTTAATAATAACCCTTCTATTTGTATATCGCCAACCAATTTCGCAGCACTTTACATAGTTCGTCAGTGTTTTGGTCCCTGTCCCCAATAGGGCTCACAATCTAAAATCACCTATCTGTATGTTTTAGGTGTGGGAGGAAACCGGAGTACCCATAGGAATCCCACGCAAACAAGGAGAGAACATACAAACTCTTTGCAGATGTTGCCCTTGGTGGGATTTTAACCCAGGACCCCAGCACTGCAAGACTACAGTGCCGAAACACTATCAGCTGGAAATAAAATGCAGTCATTTTGAAGTTTTTTTTTTTTTAAATCGGTTGTTATGATCAAAAACTTTTTATTTCTTTTTTTATGTGTATTGACGTCTCAGTTACTTTGGTAACCTACAGAACATAGGTGATATTCTCTATGCTTTTCTACCAGCCTATGTGGCTGTGACATGTACGATGTAGCCAGAGAACCCCAGATCAGCTCCCAGCTATTGAAGGTGTATGGCTTCCTTTGCATCTTTGAACTTCGCCACCGCATCCCCTATATTTAGGTGACATGGGCTAGGAAGTTACATGAAGGTGTTCATACTTCTGTTTGTTGCCGTACAGAATCCTGACCTCAGACCACATACTGCTGTCATAAACTGAAATACAGATTGGAAGTCAGAGCTTCTCGTCCAGCATCAGTGTTTGACCCCCCCCCCCCCCAAATACTCCTGAATGGGCCCAAATTCTAACAAATGCCTAATTATTTTTTTTTAAGCCGTAAGTTGGTCCCAACTCCATATTAATGGGCATGGTTTTGGAATAGGATGTCCTATTCCAAGGTGTGGTGGTCAGGTATCCAGATAGTTGTGGAATAAAGATTATGCTTATAGTAATTAATATTTAAATGTTGCTATGTTTTTTGTAACAATAAATTGAACAATTTTAACAAATATTGATTGGGTATGAATATCACACATACTGTACCACTGTCCCTCTTTTACATAGTACTTGTTTATAGGGTAAGGGTGTGGTTATTAATAATCTTATTTTTCAACTTCTCTTTTATACTGTGACGAGTATTGAGTCGTAATGATTACATCATACTTTACAGCTCATGTTGTATTTTATGTAGTCAGTAGATGTCAGCAGTTCCTTAAATGAAAATAGTTTTTAAACTATGGAACATAGATAATTGAGAATGTATTTTGACAATGTTCCCAATCGCCCTGCAAACTGGACTGAAGGAAGATCGAATTTGTATTAATAAGATGCAGGCACAAAAGTCGGTGGCCTCAGCAATTCTACTGCCCAGAGAGCAGCTGCATCTCTCCACACCCAATGTCAGATCGGGCAGAACAGTTCAGTGCACCCACACAACACTGTTTTACTTTTAATCTTGAGACTATGTTCAGACACTGTAAAATAAAGGTAAAATGCGACTGTAGATCAAAATATGGTTGTAGTTTTAAAAATAATAATGCACTCCATTGAAACCAATGGTAAATAGGCCAGCAATGCACAAACAGTAAAAAATAACATCCTGATGCTGCGTTTACACGGATCGATAATTCGGCCAATCGAACGATTAACGATTTTGAAATAACAATGTTTTTTTTATAACGATCAGTGTTTAGACGGAATGATATATCGTTTTAAAAAATCGTTATTGCCATCGTTTTAAGATCGCTTAAGCCTATGTTACACATAGGGTGAATCGGTTAAAGACTGTTTACACGAAGCGATCTGCGAATTTTCAGCAAACGACGAACAACGGTTTAAGAAGATTTTGAAAGATCAAAAAGAATGATTTCTCGCTCGTCGTTTGATCGTATGCTGTGTTTACACGGCACGATTATCGCTCAAATGCGATTGTTTATGAGAAAATTCGAACGATAATTGTTCCGTTGAAACGCTGCATAAGGATGCACTGTGGTGCAATGCATTGTGCCACACCTTAATGATGTATAATGCACTGTGACCCCTTAATGATATATAATGCACTAAGCCCGCCTTAAGAAGATATAACACACATTGCTCCTTAGGGAGCTATAATGCACCATGCCCCTTTAATCAGCTATAATGCACTGTGCCCCCTTAAAAGGATATAAAGCACTGTGTCCCTTAATAAACTATAGTGCACTGTGCCCCCATTAATGGGAAACAATGCATGGTGCCCACCCTTAACCCCTTAAAGCGAAGCAATCACACCAGTTTACCATTTAACGCTAGATGCAGCACCCAGAAGACAAACTAAAATGCGTCATCATGTGTTCCATGTCTTCTGTAGTAATGTTAGCTGCTGAAACTAAGACTTTCATTCTGGAGCGCGAGACAGGCAGGGAGCTGGGAATTAGTCATCTGTAGTGATGAGCGAACATGTTCCTAAATGTTCATATGTTCATACAAACATGCGGCTAATTGTTTGTGTTCGCCGATCACAAACAATTTCGATGATTGGAATGTTAATATGATCATTTTCGAACATATTCGAACATGCTAGTGTTTATCTTGCGATGGACGCAACTGCGTTAGTTTCCTCCCACCAATTTGAAAGAGCCAACAAACATGCGGGGAAGCAAAGGCACATCAGGTAATGTAGTAGCCATGTTCACTACTGGCATTATTGTGATTGGCTGTACGATTAGTGTCATTACATACAGTACGTTACGTACATGCTATAAAAACAAAACGCTGAGCAAATTTTCTTAGTCTTTCCTGATTCTTGTGCCGTTCAGTAGGGAGAGTGAAACGAGCAGGGACAGCATCTGAATTTAGTTAAGCAGCAATATTCACAGTGATAGTTAGTCAGTTAGTCAGAGGGAGAGCTGACTGAGTAGGGTTTAGAACAATGTGAAATTGTCAGTGTAGGGAGGGTGACATAGTGTTTTAGCACTATAAGCATTTATTTCTTAACCCTGTAGTGACCAGGGGTCCATCATAGTCCATCCTGTCCATTATCTTCACAATGTATTTGAGTTCTCCGAGGCCAAAAGGGGAGGCTTGCTGAGCTGACTGTTCGCTGCGGCCTAGCATTCTTCGCCCCTATTACATGATACATGTATGCATGTCATTGTGTATATATTCACGGCAAATAAAAGATACTCTAATGCTACGTACCTTGTAATTGCTCTGCTATTTCATATTTTACGCTTTGTGTTCGGGTGCGGGATCCGAACCGGGATGTTTGCTCATCACTCTTTATCTGAGCTGTTATCTGACTCGTCATGGCTCTATGCCCGTCAGTGTGCTCTCCATTATGATTGACAGGAGGCTTCAGAAGACACGGAACACATGATAAGGCAGTGTTTTAGCTTGTCTTTTGGGTGCTGCTTGTAACGTTAATTGGTAAATCTGCATGTTTGGTTCACTTTAAAGGGGTATTCCTATGAAGCACAATTTTTGATATGTTGCTTCCCATGGTGAGACTAACAATTCATTCCATACTTATTATCTATTTAGTCTCCTTCCCCCAGTTCTCAGCTGCTGTTTTCTGCTGAAAACACAAAAATCTGTGTGTAAGCCTTTCTCTCTGTCTCCTCCTCCTCCCCCTCCCTTTTGAGAAAGCTGATGTAAAGTCCCTGACTGGCTTTATCTGCAATGATGTAGTTTCTTTGTAAAGGGTTTGGAGGGTTATTCTGAGGTCAAGTTGCCAATAAACTCACTGTGATTAACCCTCTCAGCATTACAAAGAAGCTACAACGTTGCAGGTAAAGCCAGTCAGGGAGTTGTTTACATCAGCCGTCTCAGAAGGGAGGAGGGAGAAGGGCGAGACAGAGAGAAAGATTTACATACAGATTTTTGTGTTTTTAGTAGAAAGCAGCAGCTGAGAACTGAAGGAAGGAGACTGAATAGATAAGTATGAAATTAATTGTTAGTCTCACAATGAGCACCAACATATCAAAAGTTATGTGTAACCCCTTATGGCTGTGTTCAGACCTCGTAAGAGACCGGCCATTCTGTGACCCGGTCGCAGAGTTCTGATGCGGGTGCATCTGTGTGAGCCCACATCAGAACTCTCCACTGGACACTATGGAGCGTGCATATAATGTCCTATGCGTGACGCCAAGAAAAATTATCATGTCCTTTTGGTGGTATTATGGTAATATGCTGAGGGTATTGTGTTGCTGGGTGGTGTAGTGCAACCTTAGGGCTCACCTTCTGAAACCTTCCTGTCACGGTGGGGTCCGAGGGTGCTGGGGCCCTTGTCTTCTTTAGCATACACGCAGGGACATATAATTTTTGATAAAAGTCTTCACACAATAGCGGTAAAAGTATATCAAGACTTTACTTGAAGGATAACTATATACAATCCAATACAGGAGCATCTGATGATGGCAAACTGTTGGCTTGATCAGAGTCCTTAGCTTCAGGGGGAGGGTTAACTTGGTTACTATAGCTTAGACTTGGTGGATAAATAGGATTTCAAAGAGACAGACCTGTTCCAGAGACTTTATAACTTTCTACCTTTATAAGGTACGTGTGAATAGGTACTTGAAGTTACTGAAGAGACTTGACGCTGTCGACGCTCGCTATCATGTAGGAGGAAGACGCATGGACACACTGACTTGGAAGCCAGGAAGATGTGGACGGTGAATGGGAGACCCTCTATCACTTCACCAATTCGACAGCAGGCACTAATATATACAGAGGATGTCCTGCTGAGACTTAGAAGACACGTATTAGTCCTGGAAACAGGTTAGGGGGTTGAAGATGGAGTCTGACAGGATTACTGAGGTGACGTAGGGAGGTTAGATGTGACTCTGACAATGCCAGACTACCAACTGTCACTGACAAGACCGCACAGCCCTTTTGGGTAAAAGGTGGGGGGAGCTAGCTTTCCCCTGGCCAATCACTAGAGTGTGATAGGTTGCAGGGGAGGAGCACTCATCAAGCTCAACACTTGTCTCATTAGAGATTAATACATAACAACATTTTAAATAAAAACATAGCAGAAAACAATACCACTACAAGAGAACTAAGGAAGAGCAGCAAATACTTAGGCCCTAAGGGTATAAACCCACACACCGTATATGCAGCGTATTTACTGCTGCGATACGCAGCAAACTCGCAGCAGAATCGCAGCAAAATCGCAGCAGATTAGATCTAAATAACTGAACACAGCATCAAATCTGTACCAACAAATCTGCTGCGTATTTGTTGCATATCTGCTGCATATACGGTGTGTGGGTTTATACCCTAATACAGACTGTCTAAGGTTGCCAATAGCAACAATACATTTCCAGACGCCTGACAATAAATACCGTTCTGGGCCATTTCATGCACTGACAAGGTTTTCTGCGGCCAATATTCAATGAATAGCGGCCGCAGAGAACTGACATATCAGTTGTATGCGGTGCCGCTAGAGATCCTGGCCAGAGCGTATACTATTTGTATACGCTCAGGCCGGGATTCCATAGACAGCAAGGTAACGTATATTTTCGTAATAATCCCGGCCATGGTTACAGTTGGCAACCATGGCCGTACTTTTACGAAAATATACGTTGTGTGAACATGATGGTGCAGATTTGAAGATTTGCTTTGAATCTGCAACTTCCAATCTGCGCCATCAAATCTGCTGCAGATCTGTTGCAGATCCTGTACTTGTGGACAATGTCCGTTGTTGCAAATTGCAATTATTATTGTATTGTTGTATTATTAATACAAAAGATAGATTGCCATAGAAGTCAGAGGGAATCCTGGCAGGAGTGTATACACATAGTATACACTCTGGCCGGGATTCCAACTGGCCACACGGAAAACTGACATGTCAGTTTTGTGCGGCCGCTATTCATTAACCCTTAGACTACCTAGGACGTACCGATACGCCCTGGAAGTCTGTGCCCAGACAACCCTGGGTGTATGGTACTTCCTGAGCTATGAAGTGCGTTCCGGAGCGGAGCGCGCTTCATAGCAGGTGGGGGCCGGCGCCTCACCATTAATGACAAGCTGCAGTGATCTCTGTGCGGCCATGGCGTTTAAGTGTAAGTGACAGGGGGAGTCCCCTGTCACTTACCGATCGGGACCCCCGCAGTGTGACTCAATGAGCAGATCATTGGCTAGTATTGGGAATCCACAGCCACACTGGTAGAAGTTCATTTTCAGCCCAGCTATTGGGAAAATATTTACAGCTGAAGTGACCAGGTCTTTGTTGTCAATGAGGCTGTCGTACATAGTGGCAGGGAGGATGACACTTTTCTACATAATTGAAACCCTATTATTTGTTATCTGGAAAAGACATTCAGTCATGTCTGAGGAGAGGCAGTGTAGCCTCCTGCTAAAGTGTGTGTTTGTGGAGGGGCAGTGCAACCATTAGACCTCTGACACATTGGAAAGTAGAACAGTAGCCTACTAACATATGGAGAAGGTAGCACTGGGAAAACTATCACTGTGACCCTTTTGCAGGGATTGGTGGGCAGAAGACTACACTTTTGTAGAGGAGGGAGACAGGGGTGAAGAATGGTTTCAGCAATGATACATTTATGTGTATGTATCTTATGTTATTAAACTACTTGCTCTCATTACGTTTTACTTTTACATTTTCACTGTCACCTTCCAAAGGCCATAACTTTTTTTAGTTGATATACCTACAGGAGGGCTTGTTTTTTGCAGGATAAGTTTTAAGGTACATATGATGCTTTGATTGCTTTCTTTTCCTATTTTTAGAGGCAAATAACAAAACAGAGCAATTCTGGTGTAGTTGTCAGGAACCGGACAGCAGGACAATACAAGACAGTGAGCCCTAAGCTTAGCCCCGCCCACTGTCCTCTACCTATTTGCCACAATCCGCCCTAAGATGGCGGCAAGCAACTGGGCGGCGGTCCCTGCACTGGCTAGGTGGGACACAAAGACAAGACAGACAGACAAAACACAATAAAGAATAGTCCACAGTCCGGGTCACAACAATCAGGCAGCACAGTACAGAATCACAATCCAAAAGCAAGGTCAATAAACAGGCAATATGGTCAGGGGCAGGCAGCTAGCAGGAATGGTCAGAAACACAGGCAAAGGGGTCAGAATAAACAGAGCAAGAGAAACAGAACCAGGCAGAGACAAGCTCAATATCCGGCAGTGAGAGGCAGGCTGGCAGACACTTTATAGGAGACCAGAGGTCCAGTGCAGGAGCTGATTGGACCAGACCCCTAATCTCCTCAGAACACCTGGGGCAAGAGCAACCTGACTGGCAGAGAGAACAGTCTATCAGACTAGCTAACCAGCATCAGAGTTAACTCCGGAGTGGCCAGGAGTATCTCAGGCAAAGCGGGTGTGGCTGAACACACAGAAGAAAATAGAGCAGTGTTCAGACAAGGTTCAGGACACTGCACAAACATACAAAAACACTGAATATCAGCGCCATCTCAGGCGCGCAGCACGAGCCAAGGGGCACACGGAGTTCGGCACAGGCACATTCATGACAGTAGTGTTTTCATTTTTATTTTTTTAGTATTCACACCATGTGGGTTAAATAATGAGATAATAATATAGTTTAGGTTGTTACGAGTGTAATAATATGTGACACGTGGACATGTGTATGTTTTTACTTTCTATGCTTTATATAAAAATATTTTATAAGCAGAAACTGTGTAGTATTTTTTGGGGAGTGGGGTGGGTTAGAGTGATTTTTAAAAAAAATATTTAATATGATTATATTTTTGTAAATTTTTGTTTTACTTTTTATCAGTCCCACAAAGGGACTTTGAAATGCAATCTTTTGATCACTAATATAATACACTGTACTACTAGTATAGTGCGGTTTATCATCCTGTCAAGATAAACTGCACTATACTAGTAGTACAGTGCATTATATTATGTGACCTGGCCTTTGCAGAGATAAAACCAAGTAGGTACAAATACATGGCATACCTGCCCCCTGCTGCTACAGAAAATAGTCTGCCTCCCAGTGATTGCATCACCCTGATGCTGATGGGGTGACAGAAGGCCAGAAACCACTTAAACGCCACAATCACAATTTTACCACAGAATCTAAGGAGTTAAACCACGAGGATAACAGGATTCTCTGCTTTTAATAGTTAGAGCAGGGGCTTTGCTGTAATTTTCTTCCAAAATCAGCGCCACACCCATCCTTGTTGTGTGTGGTTTAACAACTTGCATCCATTCACGTCAATGAAACTATGCTGCAATACTATATACAAACTGGGGCGCTGTTTTCTGGAAGGAAGCTGCTATGTTTTTCTAATCCTTAATAACCCCTTTAATGCATTTTTTAAATGCCTTTTTAGGTGGGATAAAAGGGGACACATGTATGTACTATTCGTTATTCTAATGCAGAAGCTTAAAAAAGGGAAAACCCACAACCCCATATTATATTGTACCAGTTGTGCTCCATGGTCCCCCAATGACAAATGTTGAACCTGTGAAAGAGTAATCGGTGACTAAGACTCTATGGTTGGGGAATAACATAAAAGATACTGTAGCACAAATTGCTGAAAAAGTTCTGCTTCTTCTGTTGTAAAGATAACATGCAGAACATTGTGGCTTGTTTTGTATGGGGCCACAGAGAGGTCAAAGTGCCAGTGCTGACTCCATTGTCAAAAGCACCTACAAAGACTGTATGAGCACTAGACCTGGACCATGGAGCGTTGGAAGAATGTGTATGGTGGGGTGTATGTGTGTGGCTTAACTGTAGAAGAGATGACGCAAGGATGACGTATAGTAAGAAGGCAAGCCAGTAAAGACTCTGTGTGTAATACTATAATATTAACAAAGAATGATTAATAAGATACATTTTGCCCCAAATTTACTATATGTTTTAGATACTTTTTACACCTCCTTAAAGGCACCATTTTTGCTGTAAATTATTGATGTAAAGCAGTGCTTCTCAAACTTTTTCTACTGGAGCCTCACCCAACGGACCAAGGCAATGCCTGGGCCTCACCAGACTGACCAAGAGGATGCCTGGGCCTCACCATCTGTGGTTAAAAATCATTTAAAAGCTGAAAATAATGCTTGGGCTACCATTCCCAAGCTCTAGATTCTAATAAAGCAAGTAATAATGTTGCTAAAATGTAGATAGTTGCAAACAGCAAAAGGACTGTGCAGATCATAGTAACTTTTGTGCAAACTGCCTCCCCAGCTGGGCCTCACCAACAACTAGGGGGCGCCTCACAGTTTGAGAAGCACTGATGTAAAGTATGCCAGGCAAATATGGAAGAGAAAAATGTGTAGAAGGTGCCCACATTTATCCCACATGGAGCATCACTACATTGCCTTCTAGTCTGGTTTTATTCCTAGTTTTACGGCTGATTTTAGGACACCATTTATGAATCCGCATTTCCATTTTACAATAGAAGTGCCATTGTAAGGGTATGTTCACACTGAGTAAATCAGGCAGAATTTTGCGGCGGAGAGTTAATCCCGCCTGCCTCTGTGTGCTATAGCCTGTCTATAGGAGAGCTTGTGCGCCTCCACTGCCGCTGCTCTCCGCTCATAGAATTGACATGTAAATTCTTTGAGCGGAGAGTGGCAGCAGAGGAGGCTCGCAAGCTCTCCCATAGACAGGCTATGGGACACTGAGGCAGTGTGTGTGGGGGGGGGGGGAATGTCTCCTGATTTACTCAGTGTGAACGTACCCTAAAGGTATTGTCTTATGCTGGCAACCCCTGTCCATTTACCCAGATATGGCACAGATGGGGCTCCTGCCCCAGACACCCTCTGTATGTGTATTATATTGATATTTATGTAACATTTCCTCTGCCGTTGTAATATATGCCTAAATGTGGCCAAAATGATCACTTCAACTACTTTTAAAAAAGTGATCAATTTAATTGATAGACAGTATTGTCTAGTTTCATAAAGGAAACTGCTGAGAACAAAATAACTTGGAATCTAGGATATGTCACTCATAAGATTGTGGGAATTTCTTGTACTTTAAAATGCATTACCACACAAATAATAGTTTTTTTCCCCAATAACAATTATCTAATGACTGAGCATGCTAAGCCATTGATGCATCCATCTTTCCATTGCAGCTTTAGTGCTAGTACATTATCTGTTAACGTCTTTGTTTGCCTTGGTATTTTTCTGTCTTCAGTCTCCACTTTTGTACAATTTGTAAAGTTCAACAAAATACTAAGCAAACAAACCACAAAATGTATTACCATTTGGCGTGATTAATTTCCCATCTGTATCCCATTCAGAAAGTGCATCCTTAAGTAGAGATGACCCTATCAACACAGTCTTTTCAAGACAATAAAGAAAATCAAAGGTTGGAGAATGAAATGTGAACAGTCGGCTTTCAAGCACAGTAAGATTTGGATTAGCACCTTTGCATCGCTGGCCTGACATAAACGCTTGGCCAATGTTGAAAGTAAATATCTCGCTGTACTTCTGCATATGGAGAAGAAAGGTATGATGTATCATAAGGAAGAATTTTACAAGTGACCTTCTAAGCCTTTAGAAGTATTGTCTATAAACTGTGTATGTGTTCTAAAACATTTCAGAGAAAAGAACAATCTAGAAAGGTGTGTAGTATCCGACAATAACAATGTTATAAGCTAAACAAAAAGTGGAATGAGCTTGTTCCTCTGCCTGTTTGCCCCATTTCTGAAGTGTTCTTATCAGTACAATTTACCTTAAGTAGAGGCAGTTTATTTTAACCAACAGACAAGAAGCCTTTGAAGGAGCCCCCCCCTTACTTATAATCATGCATCTTGTTAAGACCATGGTGGGAATAGTGTCAACATGCCCTCTGTTCTCAGCTTTTTTGGTATTGAGTTAGGCTTGGCAGACAAACCATCACCTAACAGATGTTTTATTGGGCATAGCAGAAATTGCGCCCGCTAGAAATTCCGTCTGGTTTGTACACTATGGGGAACATTTATTAAGTCCGGTGCTTTCTGCGCTAAGCTTAAAAATGTCCCCGCAGCTCCCCGCACATTGCCTCTACATAAATCCCGTGCGCACCAGTGTGTGCGGTAAGGAAACCTACGCCAGCTCAGAGCTCAAAGAAAAACGATGAATTAAGCAGACCCTGAGTCTGCACCCCTGTTCCGCCCCTGTTGGGGAATGTTACATAATATGTAAACATAGTTCACACAAAAAATTGCAGTATGCCTACATTCATATTTTCATGTGATAGAGGAATATTATGGGTCCCTAGTGGTTTTGTCAGGGTTTGCTTATATCACTCTCTTTAGGGGACATTGTCTATTTTACCCAAACAATATAAATTAAGAGAGGAGCAAACCTGAGCATGCTAGGGTTCATACAAACCTGACGCGTGGCATATGATTACCAGTGGCTGAAGAAGTTGGATGCAGCCCGATACGGAGTCCTGGAAAATATGGAAACAGCCACAGGCAGTTTTCCAGGCAGCCTTAGGGCTGCATCTAACTTTTGCAGTCACCGGTAATCAAATGCCGCACGATTATGAAAGAGCTTATGAAAGAGAAAAAAACTATCCCAAAACACAGTACAGGTTTTGATTGTTTTCTGAACTTATGCAAATTTGGTATACTAAGAAGACACAAGAGCATATTATTCCCATAAAAATAATCATTTTATTTTCACAACTAAAAAGTTACAACCACATTGCATGCCAGATAATTAGTTTCGACCCAATACAATGAAAGCACCAACCATAAATTGACCATGGATAAGTATAATTCACTATGGAATCAGGATGACATTCTCAATACAGGCTCCAGTGGCCAAAGAGTGGAATCCCCCCCACCCTCCAGTGTTGGGATGAGGACCTGCCTGAAGTGATTATGACCAATTGTGGTGTTCAGTGAAATACTTGGGTCTACCTATGCATATTTGTTAAAGAGGCTCTTGGGCAGTATTGGGTCTTCATACAGAGGCCAAGCTGGTCCAGGAGGTCTTATAGGCAGTATTTCCTTGGAAAAAAATTGTGACATTTAGTTAAAAATACTTATATTTGACTTTTCTGGTAATTTGGGTTATACTTATTATGTAGGTATTATACATTAATTTCTAGAAGTCTAGGAAAGATGGAAGCTAAACTTTATGCTAGTAGCTATACTGGTAATACCCAACTTTATTATAATGAGATGTAACTGTATAATTCTTTCTGAAAATATTGACAGAAGGTGACAACTGAAGTACTTACCGGCTCAAGTTGTCATTTGGATTCCTGTCAATTTTTGGCTAGGTTCACACAACGGTTTTTTGGCCGTTCGACCTCAAAATGGTGGACATCCACAAAGACAGTTTTGTGAACCTAGCCTAGCCTTTCATGGTAAGTATTAGGTCTTAGCTGGTCGTATCGTTTACAGTAAAAAAAAATAACAAAAAAACAGCTCCATGCCACGTCCGGACATTTCTTATTCCTGGAGAGAAGGTAAACAGTCTGCTAACTGTTCTGTCATTTACAATAATGAATTGCACCATGTTTGGACAGTTATTTGGAATCAGTTTTCAAGCCGATTAGGATGTGTTTTCCTCCTGCTATCCTTCTTCTTAGGTAAAAGGGCATCAGTGACATTCAGTTTCCCCCCATTGCCCTTCGGAGGTGATGGCATTCCATGCTTGGTCATGCTGCCTGGGGAGTCAAACAGTAGCTGTTCAGGGCGGGCAATCTTATGGACATCAGGAGATACACTTGTTTCATGTCTCCTCTTACAATAAACACAGAGGTCAGAAAGGACAAATGATTCTGAAAGGCAGTCACTTTAGAAGTGATTGTTTTGGGTGTTGTTCTGCTGCTGTGTCCTCCCAGTGTCCTTCTGAAGAGTGTTTGTTGTGTAAGCAAAGAGAGAAAAAAAAGATCAAATATATTGCAGGCTACAATTAAGAAATATACATGTAATGCAACAATTTCTTCGGTTAAAAAGGCAAAACATGAATTTATCTGCTGTATGTTACTCACATCAACCAAAGCTATGGTTATAGTGCTTTGAATTCATGGATTTATAAAACAGCTACTGGTGACCTTGAGCATGTTACTTTATCTCAATTACTAGTTGGCTGGTAAACACAATATAGTGATGATTATAGTATCCCTAAACTGATGTTAGGGTGTGCTTACACTCTGTGACCCAGGAGATATTGTGCACACCATGTTGTGCAATGATAGAATCAGTGATAATTGTCACGTTCCTAGAAAAATAAATGTCACCTACTCCCAATAATATTTTTTCTTCCCTGATTACCCACTGTGATCAAAACACTAATGCTGATGCATTGTGGAACATTTTGTGTGGCTCAGATTGTATTACCTGTTGAATCATTACCAGTTACACTTAAGATACAGATGGAGCAAGCCTTATCTTGATCCCTAGTGCGTTAGGATAGTAACTTATACCAACTTCAGGAGTGAAGTATCATAACACCTTAGGGTGGTATTACACTGGATCATTTTTCGGCGAATAACGATAAACGATCTCAAACGACCTCTATGAAAAACAATCTTAAATTGTTCACCCTATTACACAGGGCGATCGTTACAGGTGTTCTTGCGCGCCTCCTTTCCTGGCTGATTGTCACGGCCGCGGCGGCATCCCGTGTTCCGGGCCGTCGCCGCGACCTCCTCCTGCCCCATGCAGCCGCCGGGGTCCTTGTGCAGGGACTCGGCGCTGCTGCTAGTTCGGCCCCTGGGGGCGCCTCACCTCTCCTCCGCTCCTGTCTATCACTGTGCCGGCCGCGCGCGCGTCCCCGCTTCCTAGGGCGCGCGCGCGCCGGCTGTCTCAGATTTAAAGGGGCAGTGCGCTCCTAATTGGTCCACATGTCAGTCACTCCCCTATAAGTTCCAGCCCTGCCCCACTACAGGTGTTGGAGCCTCTACATGCTTCCCATAGCGTTTGGCCCAGCCCCCTGTTGTTCCTGACCTTAGTCCTTGTCCCTTGTTCCTGTCTTCAGTCCTTGTCCCTAGTCCTTGCCCGCTGCCTTCCCATTGTTCCTGGGTCCTGTCCGCCACCTGCGAGCACGTCTACTATCCTCTGCCTGCACTATCTCCTGCCTACTGCTCCTGCCACGCCTCGCCTGCCGTCACTAGCAACCAAGCCAGGGGTAGCGACCTGGGGTCGCCTGCCGCAGCAAGTCCATCCCGCCTTGCGGCGGGCTCTGGTGAAAACCAGTGGCCCCTTAGACTCCGCTCCCTGGTGAGGTTAGTGCCATCGCTGGTGACGGCCCAGTGGATCCACTACTCCAGGCGTTACACTGATAGACCAGGGAACGACCGAACAGCGGGTTATTACACCGAATGATGTTTGAACGATTTGTGAATGATCAACAATGAAAATAGGTGCAGATTCTATCAAACGATCAATTATTTAATCGTTGCCTGCTATTACACAAAATGATTATTTTTTAAATCCGAACAATCTAATGATTTTTCGAACAATGATTGTCACGTGTAATACGACCCTTAAACAAACCAGAGTTTAACATTTACACTAATTTCTGGGTGAATATTTTTATTAAAGTATTGTATTGCACCCCAAAAGTTACTTCAAGTTACCGATATACACATACATTATGCTTATAAAGTACTTTTTTCCCTGCACTTACTACTGCATCAAGGCTTCACTTCCTGGATAAAATGGTGACGTCACGACCCGACTCCCAGGGCTGTGGCTGCTGGGGATGATGGCAGGGGGACATTGAGGGACACAGGGCACTAGAGGGATACTGAGCTTCCCTCTGCCATCATCCTCTCCAGCAGCCACAGCCCACACAGCTCTGGGAGTCGGGTCGTGACATCACCATTTTATCCAGGAAGTAAAGCCTTGATGCAGTAGAAAAAAGCTCTGTATGTGCATTTCCTATAATAAGTGTATACTGGTGATTTGTATAACTTTTGGGGAGCAATACAATACTTTAATAAAAAATTTTGCCGGACTTCTCCTTTAACCAGATACAAAACATTGCTGTGACGGGTTAAGACATGAATGCATGTCTGTTAGCCATTGCTACATCTATAGTTATGCATGTGAGATAAATGTTGTCCAACTTTACTAATTTCTCCCAGCTCTTTTTGATGGTCAGCGTGGGTCTGAATACCCAGACCTCAACAATCAAAATTTAGTACACATTTGTGGGACATGTCAAATGCTACCAAAATACACTGCCAGTTATCTGCTGATAAATATCTCCTGTCTATAGCCATCTTTATTTCTGAGGTGAGAGAGGGTTGTGGGTACTTCAGACACCTTTAGCATCAATTACTGTGTGGAGTGCAAAAGACATTAAGAGAATATCTCATATAAATGATTACTGACTTGACTTGTATTCAAAAAATTAAATAACTAGTTTTCCCTGGTAACATATGATACTATTGATGACTCCCACCAAGGTCCCATGTAAACAATAATGTCATCTATGACCAACTTTATAGCGGCCTTCTGGTTAAAGGGGTTAAAGGAGTTATCCAGGGAAAAGATTTTTCTTTCAAATCAACTGGTTTCAGAAAGTTATATAGATTTGTAATTTTCTTCTTTTAAAAACTCATAAGTCTTCCTATCCTTATCAGCTGCTGTATGTCCTGCAGGAAGTGGTGTATTCTTTTTAGTCTTACACAGTACTCTCTGCTGCTATCTTTGTCTGAGACAAGATCTGTCCAGAGCAGCAGCAAATCTCCATAGAAAACCTCTCCTGCTCTGGATAGTTCCTGTCTTGGACAGAGGTGGCAGCAGAGAGCACTGTGTCAGACTGTAAAGAAAACATTTCCTGCAGGACTTACTGTACAGCAGCTAATAAATACTGGAATACTTGAGATTTTTTTAAATATTTTAATAGAAGTAAATTACAAATCTATATAACTTACTGAAACCACTTGATCTGAAAGAAAAAGATTTTTGCTGGATAACCCTTTTAATAGTGATAGGGATGCATAAACCTCTCCTAGAGATATTTTAAAGAGGACAAATTCATAAAGAGAGCATAGACATGGCACTCACCACTTGAAGTCTTCCTTGTTTCTTTATTCAGTACATATAAACAGGTGTACAGACAGGTTAATGAGAGGACGCCATAAGCGTTACAGCAACAGCTGTTTCAAGCCTATCCGGCACTTCGTCACGGCTGCGTAATGACATCTTACGTATATCTACGTATTTAAAATTTGTGAATTACTAGTGAATTGCAAGTTTATCTGTAACCTTTCTGTCTTGGTACCACCGTTGACTAATTTAACCAAGATGGGGGGACAGGCAGACCTCAATATTTCTCAGCCTGTGGCCTTGGGGGCCTCTTAGAGACTTAAACAGTGTTATGGTAAAGCTCCCGTCCTGATATAACTTGATCATTTTAAACTATTCATTGTAGAGGTGGACATGTCTGAGTTTTATCCTGCTAAGCAAAATTATAATGAGGGAAACCGTAAAGTGGGCCTTCAAGTGGTGCTACTTCCTCTAAGGTGACCAGCACACCTGGTCACAGTCCCCACATATCATAAAAACGATACCTTTTTAGAATCTAACAAAGGGTTAAGCCTACCAAAAGCACGATGGGCACTGGTTTAACTTTATTGTTACTAAAAATGTTAAAGCAGATGCTCCATCTGGAAGCTTTTGTGCTAGCCACTTCTCTCAGAAGGATCCTTTGCCCATTCTGTCCAATGAGATAACTGTCTCTGCTATTATACTAGACAATTGAAATTAAAGCTCACCGGGAAATGGTACCTGAAGACACATGCCAGTCTAAAAAAAATCTGTCCCCCTCAATTTTGTTTACACTTACTGAGGGAATTGCATTATTCTGGACTATCTGGGCATCCTAGAGTGGCTAGCACAAAGAGGTTAGTGGCCTGGAATTATTGGTTGTCCTCCATGTCCTGAGGCGTGGGATCCTATGTCACAGCCGGGGAAACGTGTGCTCAAGGTAAAGTTCCCAGAACTTGTCCTGCTAGTGAGCTCTGTCCTCTGCCTGTCCCTAAACGTCCCTGAACCCACATCTCAATGTACTTCATGACCAATCTTCCTGCCTCTCAGGGTAAAACTATAATTTGGGTGGTGGTTGATCTTCTCAGTAAAATGTATTATTTGATTATGTTGAAAAAATTTCCCTCAAAGAAACTTGCTGATCTTTTTACCAAATGAATTTTCAAATGACATGGCATGTCTGGGGTTATTATGTCAGACAGAGGGTTTAATTTGTGAGGTCTCTTTGTAAGGGCCCATTCACACTACAGAATCTGTGCTGAGATTCCGCTCGCAAACTCCGCCTGCGGACTCCAAATCCCATCTGCTATCTCTTTCAATGGGAGGCCTTGTGTGCCTCCACTCTCCGCTCAAAGAATTCACATGTTAAGCATTTGGCAGAGGAGCGGAGGCACGCAAGGCCTCCCATTGAAAAAAGATAGCAGACAGGATTCGGCACAGGAGTCCGCAGGCAGGGGTTCTGAGCGAAGTCTCCGCCGATTCTGTTGTGTGAACGGGCCCTTAGGCACTAAGTAATTTACTTCTCCAGGCTGTAACCCAGAAATGACATTGTTATGTGTGAGACTAATTGGGTGATGTACCTGTCTCTTACTAAGTGTCCATTAAACAAGCGTCATAGTTGTTCATACGGTATCATTTTTCTGTAATTATGGTTTTCACATTCATCATGCATTTCTAGTACTGGTTCTGGCCGTAATCATATGGATATTGTCTTAAGA
The DNA here is from genome assembly GCF_027789765.1 of Dendropsophus ebraccatus. Taxonomy (NCBI): domain Eukaryota; kingdom Metazoa; phylum Chordata; class Amphibia; order Anura; family Hylidae; genus Dendropsophus; species Dendropsophus ebraccatus. The sequence continues at coordinate 62,474,517 of NC_091456.1, forward strand.
ACCTCCAAGAAAACTAAGCTGATAAAAGATATCTCTGTACGAGTGGATTTGCCATAAGTGATAAAGCCTGATAATCACAATCAAATCAAAATCTCCACTTAAAGGTCTCATCAAAGAAATTAGCTCCTCATTATATTGATCCATAATCCACGCCAAGAAAAAGACATTCCATATGCACAAAAGACTCTCCACATTATTCTATCATTCCATCAATAGCATTCCACATTCAGAATTTGGTTCGCTATTAGATATATCGATAGGTTCTGGGTTCTGTTCATATTGTGATAATGGGCCCTGCTGGAAGTATTACTGTTTGAAAAGCTTTTATTTGGATTTGTCAGTGTGTTTTATGTTACTGTGATTATCCGATAAACATTTTTTCCATAATCATCTCGGTTTGGCAGTCTTTTGCATATGACATGTCTTTTTTTTGTGTGAATTATTAAAGTTAAAGTGTTGCTGTCGTTATAACTTTCAAAATCTAAATCAACAGTAGATGTGATATAAAGCAAGTTTGCAATTTACATTCATTTTTTTTTTTTTACTTATCATGGAAAACAAGGCACTTCCTGTTTTCTTTTTGTTTCCCCTCAAAAAACAGGAAACAGTCAGAAAACAGGAAGTCCTGTGTATCCCGATCCATCTGCTCACAGAGAAGCCAGTCATGTGATTGATGGACACATTGAGCCGTGACTCTCTATACTGGCCAGAATTCCTGTGTTTAGTCTGTTTTTTTACAACCAGCACAAGTCTAAAAACCTGCCTTTAGGAGACTGGACCTGGATTTCTGGTAAGTACAGCTTTGTTTTACGGCATGATAAGAACAACTAAAAAAATGTATATGCAAACTTGCTTTATTTCCATCTACTGTTGATTTAGATCTTGAAAGTTATAACGTTATAACGAAAGTCATATGTTATTATACTGAGCACCCTTAATATTTGGTGCAATGCAGGGTCCATTCTTTTTGTGATACGCTTGTTAAATTGATCCATTCATGGTTCTAGAGGTCATAAATTCTAATGTGTTGCATAGATCCCTGTTGAAGAAGAAATATCTGCCTGCTGTTACACCATCTGTGAATTCACCCACAAATTCTCAATTCCAGAAGAATACAGGGGTCTTAGCAATATCTCACACATTGAAAAGACCAGGGTATAAAGAAAGAGTCATGAGATCTGGCTCGATCCATCAATGCTGATTCTCTAGTCAAGGCCAAGACCAGGTAATGGCCTAGTTGCCCCTGAAAGGGCTCTACTAGCAGGAATTGCCTGCCCATGCTCCCACACATTCCCCTTAACCTCCCACACGGCATTGGGAGGCGAGACCCCACTGTCATGCATACCTGCCATTATGACCTGTGGCTTCTTTTCTTGGACCTCCCTTTACCCCTGATGGGCCTTGCACCTAGTCAGCATAGGAAATGTCATGCAGTTTGGGGCTGCAGCCATCGGCGGTGACAGTGGGCAGGGGCAGTTTGATGGAAATTAATGGATAATAGCCCAGATTTTTTAACAAAAATTGGCGTAATTTACCTATAGCAACCAATCAGAGCTCAGTTTTCATATCCTAATGAGCTCTGCTAAAGTAAAAGCTGAGCTGTGATTGGTTGTTGTTGGCAAATTATACCAGATTTTGTTCCATATTTTCTTGTCATCTTTATGTTATTAGTTAAGTAGTTTTATATGTATCTGCGAGGGTTGTACGTTACTCCTGTGATGTATGAAGGACCGGTGGGTGTGTATACTATATATAATACAGAGTAAGCGGCCTGTACAGGAAAGGTACCAGACTAGGAGTGGACCAAAGGGACTAAGGTTCACAAACCAGAATATCCCTTTATCAAACCATCAGATTGGTCAATGGAGACTTAGATGTTGCTCTGTGTGAATTTCAGTTCAGCTTGGAATGACTTTATAGTTACAATTACGTACTACAGATCTTTGCAGGTTGACAGGAATGGTATTCTGTACTTATTCTGTACTTCTCAATAGTGGCCATCAATACCTAAATAACAGAGCCAGTAAATACCTCTGACAGGTTCCAGTATTCATTTATGTGAAAAGTGATCAGTGAAAGTGGAATACAAATGAATACAAATTTATTAAGAGAGTCTATTGAGGAGATTATGATCAGAAATCATATCTAGTGAAAATAATTCCATCCATCCAATCGGAAAAAAAAAAAGTTTAGAAACCTTGGTAGAATAAAAAACAGAGCAACTAGATCACAAACATAGGTAAATTGTTTTCGTTTATGAAAGTGCACCATGAAATAGAGAAATTCAATAACTATGCCATTAGTCTGTATAAGAGGCCCCTAATATTCACAATAAATTGATGAGGGCTCATTCGGGTGCTGGGGTCCGAGCAGCTTGTGATATGTTGGTATAGATCAAGAGAAATGGGACTTTCCCCTGCTTCTAATATGATGTAATATCTGAAGTATTGAAACTGCTCATATCTTTCTGTAAAATAGACTCAGTTTGCAATTCTATTTCTACAAACATTAAAGCTACTGACAAACTGCATAGAGGTCACTGCAGATCTTAATGCAAATCAATTGTTTCCTATAATAATGAATGGCAGCTATATGTTTGGTTTACTTTGGAAGGCAGTTGGAAAAGGTTTTTATGGGCCGAAACATTCTGCTCTATATTATGGGTTAATAAAGAGAAGATAGCAAATAAGTGCTGGAACGTCTGTGACTATACAGGCATTAGTTTTACCACATTATGCAGAATGCCAACTGTGCTTGGAGCATATTTTTTATTCGGACATTCAAATGCAGAATATATACAGTACTAGATATTTGTTGACAATGCATATAAAACATTGATCCTGGATCACATCATTCTTAGCCGTCTGCACTATAGAATCTTCCAAACCAGTTTGAATTTCCTGGAAACATCATATATATTAGAAAAGGAACCTCGTAAGTTACACAGGGGCCCTTACCTATGTTTTCATTGACCTTCTGATGTGCTTTTAAATTTATATCTGTTATTTGTAGATATTTAATGTGTTCTTATTATTTCATGTTTTAGTTTAATCTAAATAAGTCCAAAATTCTGTCCTGATTAATTTCATAGTTAATCTTATAGAGATAAAACTCTCTCCAATAGTCATCTGGATGGGGCTGCAGTGGTGACTAGTCACAGTGTCCTTGCCGATGGCATGCCCACTCTATCTTGATTGACATACCACTTGGCATAACTGTCTCCAACTTCACATGCCAAGTGGGACATCAATCAAAGCAGAATAGGCTTGTTAACAGTGAGAACACTGTCACCGTCACTAGTCACCACTGCAGCACTGTCCAGATGACCACTTCTATTTATTCTCCCTAAAAGTAAAAACAGGAGCATGTCTAGGAAGGTATTTACAAGCCCTTCAGCACCATGCCACTGGTCTTATAGCCAAAACTCTGCCGAAAGTTCCATGTTCATCATAAAATTCTGGCTACCGGAAGTCAGTACAAAGTGGGTTGTACTTAAGGTGGTTTTATACTGCATACTAGTTCTATCAATAATAATTCGGTAAAAAAGCAGACTTGATGTCATTATAATATAAATCTTTTTGTGTGTTTTTTTTAAATAAACAATGCTCTAAAGCTGGACCCCATATTTATCATTAGAACATATATGTATTTATGTATGTATATATGTGTTACACTAGCAATGAAGGAAGGCTGCAATCACACAAGTTAGCTTCTTTCCCATTGAAGCTTAGGCTTATTTGACAGAAGAACAGATACTACTATTCATCATCATCATCATCATCATCATCATCATCATCTAGTAACTAGTATAAGAAGCATCGTTTTACCTTACATGTAGCTAACAGAGTTGTGTAAGTAAAGTTAGTTGTTAAAGCAATAGGAGTAAATCTTACCAAGTGTAAGCATCTGGTAAGTATATAGCTATGGCACTGATATATACTTGCACATATATCCTGAATTCTGCTACTTACATGTTCACAATGAAGGAGGTGTCCTGTAATTCACTCTCAGGGCACGTGTTTGTTTTGTACAATCCTAATGAACCTATACATTCACCTTGAGGTTATCTTCTCCCCTTTCCCTTTATACACATACTAAACATACTTTTTCTTGACACTATACACAAAAACACAAGCACTTACACAGTGTATTTACACAAGCATGGGATACACCACCAGCAGCAATATAACCTGGACTACTTCATATACACAGCATATCCATTCATGTAGAAAACAGGGAGCAAAAGTTCTTATACTGCTGTCATAGTAGTGGTAATGTTTCTGTATTATTGTAAAGTTGACAATTTGGGAGCAGAGAGTACTGGGACTTGTAGTCCCACAGTAAAGAAATAGCGAAGACTACAACGATGTACACATGGCAATGTAATAATATCAAAGCATGGGCAATGTGTTGTAGCCCATGTCACTAGCTGCCAGCCTAGGAGAGAAGCTATAAGATTATGCCCATGGTTTTCCCTGTGTGTACTGCTGTGTGTACCTGCTGCTGGCACTGCCAGGCATTGTTATGGGACAGATGAGAGCTGTGACCAGCTGGCTCTGCTCTGCTCAGGACACAAGTACAAGGAGCAGTTAAATGGAAGTTTACAGTACACAAAGCAAGATTGTGGGCTGAATGTTTTCTCTCGCTCAGATAAAGATTATCTAAAGTTATTCCAGTTTAGGGAAAGCAGATCTTATTTATGTGTTGTGACTGTATATAGAGCAATCTAGCTCTGCCTTTATATGTAAACCTTCCAGTCTGGTGGGGCTATAAAACCTGTACTGCACTGCTGGCAACAGCTCTCCACGCACAATCACCCTGCTTTGTCTCGATAAGATATATATATATATATATATATATATATATATATATATATATATATATATATATATATATATATATATATTATACACACACACACACACACACACACACACACACACACACACACACATATATATATATATATATATATATATATATATATGTATATATATTTATTTATTTATTTCATACACATATTTCTCTCGATTATAGTAATTTCATCAACTTGAAATATTATTGTGCAGAATATATATGCAGTAAATGTATATATGACATGAATTTATTATGTGTAATACTGTCAAATAAACAGGATGGTGTATGGTTATTGTGTGTAATATGTGACTGTAGCCATACACATAGTTATGGGATGAATGGTCATAGATAAATAGAGATTTGATAGATAGATAGATAGATAGATAGATAGATAGGAGATAGATAGATAGATAGATAGATAGATAGATAGATAGATAGATGATAAATATTAGATAGATTGATTGATAAATAGATATTAGATAGATACGAGCTAGATAGATAGATAGATAGATAGATAGATAGATAGATAGATAGGAGATAGATATTAGATAGATAATTAGATAGATAGATAGATAGATAGATAGATAGGTAGGTAGGAGATAGATAGATAGATAGATAGATAGATAGATAGATAGATAGGAGATAGATAGATAGATAGATAGATAGATAGATAGGAGATAGATAGATAGATAGATAGATAGATAGATAGGAGATAGATAGATAGATAGATAGATAGATAGGAGATAGATATTAGATAGATAATTAGATAGATAGATAGATAGATAGATAGATAGATAGATAGGAGATAGATAGATAGATAGATAGATAAATAAATAGATATTAGACAGGAGCTAGATAGATAGATAGATAGATAGATATTAGATAGATAGATAAATAAATAGATATTAGACAGGAGCTAGATAGATAGATAGATAGATAGATATTAGATAGATAATTAGATAGATAGATAGATAGATAGATAGATAGATAAATAGATATTAGATAGATAGATAGATAGATAGTAGATAGATAAATAAATAAATAGATATTAGATAGATAGATAAATAGATATTAGATAGATAGATAGATAGTAGATAGATAAATAAATAAATAGATATTAGATAGATAGATAGAAGATAGATAAATAAATAAATAGATATTAGATAGATAGATAGATAGATAGATAGATAGATAGATAAATAGATATTAGATAGATAGATAGATAGATAGATAGATAGATAGATAGATAGATAGAAGATAGATAGATAGATAGATATTAGATAGATATTAGATAGATGACATAGGTCAGACAGAAAGAAGGAATGGATGGTAGATAATTCAGCAATATAATGTTGTCTATATAATACATGATGTATAATTTTGTCCAATATGTAAGGAAACCATCAGTCCTAAAGGGGAATTTCTTTGAGTTTTGGGGAAAATATGTGCTGGAGATGAATAGAAAACAATAATACACAGGGTTTCTTTTCCCTCGCAGCCATCCATTTCTCCCCGGGGATTTCTCCTGCTCCCATGTAATCCTGGCTGGGTGTAATACCAGTATCGTTATAATAAGTAATAATAGTTGAACTCCTATAAACACCAGCCCAGTTTGCCTAAAGTGTCCCATAATATTTGCGGTGTTCCTGGAGGCAGAGAGGCGATTATCTGCGTTATCTGTTTACTATACCGCGCTGACCGCCCTGTGTGTACCGGCGCTGATGCCGGGGAGGACACCGGGGTGTCCCATACGCAGAGCCCACAGCTGGACCGGCCATTGACAAAACACAGCGCGTGTAAACAAGGAGGGGCGTGTAGTGGGCGGGGCGTGGTATTGTCCAATCGTAGTGTGCAGAGGCAGCAGGGACAGCCAATGAGGAGGAGGCTGGCGGGTCTGGCAGTCAGGGACTGTACTGGGGCTGAGCGAGTTATTATAAAGCTGC